>NW_024423343.1:3625131-3655743 GCF_017311325.1 Ursus maritimus
GGGGAGAGGGGGGGGGGGGGGGGGGGGGGGGGGGAAGGGCACAGGGAGAGGGAGAAGCAGACTCTCCCTTGAGCAGAGCCGGACGTGGGGCTCCATTCCAGAACCCTGGGATCAGGACCTGAGCCGAAGGCCGACGCTTAACAGACTGAGCCCCCCAGGCACCCCTTCCGCCTTTCCTTCCAAGCGGGTACTGCACGACCATTCGGAAGCTACTGGCTTCGTTGCAGGGCTTGCCCCCCACCCCGCGCCGTGGCCTCACGGACTTCTTGCATTGTCTGTAACAGTTTCTCAGGTGCTTTCCTTGGTAACAGCACTTCCTCACCTGTTTTAATCTTGGTCCTGCAGTTCAAGGGATGCGATGCTCAGAGCCAGTCCCTCTGTGCATTTTTTTTACTCATCTCTTGGTTGCACTGATTCTCAAACTTGGGTTTTTAAAAGACACTGAAAACTCAGTGCCAATACCCCAGCTCCTGACTGTGAGTATGGGGTGCGGCCTGGGCACCGGGATTTAAAGGCCCTCCAGGTGATTCCACTGAGCCGCATGAAATGGAAAACATTGTCTACAGTAGCTTGTGCACAAAGGGCTTATGCGAGTGACATTCCTGAATTCCTGCGCTTTCAAAAAACGGGGTTCTATTTCCTTAGATAGCCTTCCAGAGAAATTCGATGCATGGATAAACAAATACAACTTTTTTCTCCTTTGTTTGAATGACAGTTCGAGGTATACAATTCCTGGTCATACTTCCTTTCCTTGGCTTTGCGGGCAGTGTTCCAACCGTCCTTTACTTTGAATGTTGACGTGAAGTCTGAGGCCAGTGTGAATATTTTTCCCCTTACAAGGGACCTGGTCTTTTTGCTCACTTCCCAAGGGAATCTTTATTATGGCTGTCAAGAAACTTGATGTGTCTCAGTACTGACCGCACTCGGACTGTGTTTTCTGGGATACAGTGTAGATTCAAATCTCTTTTTCTTTCTGGAATGCTTTATTAGTTTATGTTTTGAAATATTCATTCTGTCCCATTTATTGGGTTTTCTTCTTTGGAGACTCCAGTTTTGCACATGTCGACTCCCCCCTGCCTGTTTTATTAATCTCGATAGCGTCTACAAGTGTAAAACGTGTAAGTAGACACAGACACAGACATATTTATTTTCACTCTGTGGGCCGACTTCCCCCAAGTGACATGCACGCTCTCTGGTTAGATCTTCTGTGCTCTTCTTGTGTTTCTGTTTTTATCTGCACCGTACAATGAGTTCGTTTTTCTTGCACTGGGCACGCAGGGCTAATAAGTAAGCAAGCACGTGCATGCCGGCTAGCGGACGCACACGGCCCCGAGGCGCTCGGCCGAGAGTCTCTGCCTTCACAATTCAGCCAGAGTCTCGTACGTGTGGCTGCTCAATAAATACTAGTTGATTGACTGACCTCCGAAGGTATCTCAATAGATGTAAAAACCATATAACTTCACTTGCCATAAAAGGGCATAAATGTAATTTGAGTGAACCTATCTGAATATCCTAAAATTCATGCCCCATTGCTACCCAGGATGATAGCTATTACCTTTCCTTTAATTTTTCTTATGGTAACCTGGAACTGCATAAAAATGAAGTCTGCAATCCCAAATAAGCAAAACAGAATATATAGGTAGCATTGATTTGCTTAGGCAATATTTGTTTTATTTTGTTTTTTAATACACAGTGCAGAAGGCACCAAAAATCAGTCTTTTTTTTTTTTCTTCTTCTTTAAGGCTACATCTGTAATTCCTACCAGGTAGACACCTTCCCTCCAACCCCCCAATCTCCCAACACCTGTACACGAACTGTGGGTCCAGGGAGTCAAGATGAGAAATGAGATGAAATAAAATAGAAACCACCTCAAGAGAAAAACCAACAGTTGACTGCACAAATATACCTTAGACTGGGAACCTGGAACTCGGAGTTCAGACTGAGACCAGAAGGAGACGTCTACCCCGGTTACGGAATCACAGTCTTCTTCAACCACATCTAATGAAAAAATAAAGTAGTCCTTCTCTTATTTTCTCTTCTATCATTTCCACTGAGGATTTGGATATTTTTGGATATAAAAAGACATAAAAATTCCTTTGGATATTTTTTCTTTTGTTCATATGATTGGGTTTCAATCGACACCGACCTGCTGTGCTGTCTACAGTGAGTACATAGAGCTGGCTTTGGTGAAATCATATTACGGACTTGAAAAGATGGACCATCGACCTCCGATCACAACACAAGTGAGCAGACGAGCTTCCCCTGATTTAGTGGTTTTAGATGACCTGCCCAGGGGTTTTTCTCTCCTTTCAAACATGGCAGAGTGTGGCTAAATTAAGAATCAGTGGGAGGGGGCATCTGGGTGGCTCGGTTGAGTGTCTGACTCTTGATTTCAGCTTACGTCGTAATGTCAGGGTCGTGGGATCGAGCCCCATGTGGGGCTCAGTGTGGCGTCTGCTTGAGATTCTCTCTGTCTCTGGCCCTCCCCCTTGCTCTCTCTCGCTCTGTCTCTAAAGTAAATAAATAAAATCTTTAATTAAAAAAAAATCAATGGGGAGGGGCGCCTGGGTGGCTCAGTTGGTGAAGTGCCTGCCTTTGCCTCGGGTCATAGTCCCAGGGGCCTGGGATGGAGCACAGCATCGGGCTCCCTGCTCATCGGGTATCCTGCTTCTCCCTCTGCCTGCTGCTCCCCCTGTGTGCTCTCTCTCTGTCAAATAAATAAATAAAATCTTAAAAAAAAAATCAATGGGAATATCACACAGCACTCCACAAAGTGGGGATTTTAAATTCATCTAATTGCCACCAGGAACTCAGTTTCTTTGAAAAATTGTAAATGTTGGGGCTCCTGGGTGGCACAGCGGTTGGGCGTCTGCCTTCGGCTCAGGGCGTGATCCCGGCGTTATGGGATCGAGCCCCACATCGGGCTCCTCCGCTATGAGCCTGCTTCTTCCTCTCCCACTCCCCCTGCTGTGTTCCCTCTCTCGCTGGCTGTCTCTATCTCTGTTGAATAAATAAATAAAATCTTTTAAAAAAAATTGTAAATGTCTATCTTCCATCTTCCTTTTAAACATAAAAACTCTCTCTGTGAAAGTGTGAGCGATGCTCTCTCTCGAGGGTGGCCTTGAGAGTCTTGCCAAGTGAAAGCTTACTGAAATCACTTCAGCCTCTTCTGTGCAATTGCGATTGAAAACAGTGCTATGCCCTAGAATAGTAGATTCTAAGTCGCCCTGAGCAGGAATACTTTCTTCCACTAGGGAGGTGCCCAAGCCCACCCCAGGCCCATCCGCAGCTCTCAGCCTCCCGGGCCGGGTGTCCCTCCAAGACGGGCGGCATCTCGAAATCACCATGTGCTGCTTTTCCAATTAGTGACTCACCGTGAAATAATAGCTAACATTTAAACATGTTTTCTGTGGGCCACACACCCTTGATATTTGAAAAAGTCACTCATAAACCCTGAAACCAACTAAATACTCGGGAACATTAAAATCATGTGGGTAGGGGCGCCTGGGTGGTGCAGTCGTTGAGCGTCTGCCTTCGGCTCAGGGCGTGATCCCGGCGTTCTGGGATCGAGTCCCACATCAGGCTCCTCCGCTATGAGCCTGCTTCTTCCTCTCCCACTCCCCCTGCTTGTGTTCCCTCTCTCGCTGGCTGTCTCTATCTCTGTCGAATAAATAAATAAAATCTTTAAAAATAAAATAAAATAAAATAAAATAAAATAAAATAAAAAATAAAATCATGTGGGTAACAACCCCGTCTGTGACTTGGACCATGAGTTTGATCTAATTTCATTCTAGATCAAGATTTTACTTCCCCTGAGAGTCACAGCCGCGCATCGAGCTCCTTAAAACCGTCAGGTTGCTGTTATTATGAACGTGTGTGTTATCTCCTCACGGGGCCGGCCTGTTGAAGGTCACGAACAACAGCACGGTCAGGGCGTCCATTCGCAGCTGGGAGGGGGCATCAGGCCTGACGTGAGCCATCAGCAACCCCGGGGGCCAAGTCTGAGCCCTGGCGCTGAGCTGTCGGACAACCCTGGGCAAGTGGATGAATCTTGTTTTTCAAACAAAGGAGCGGCGGCAGAGATAAATCATCTCTAAGACCCCTTCCAGCGAAGTGACTGTGGTCACTTGATTTAATGCCATTCATCTAGGAGGGACACACTTAGCAGCTGTCCCTGTTTGGTCTGAGTGGGCGGCTCCACGATGCTCTTTAATAGGCACCTTTTATGGAGTCAGAACCCGGGCGGGAGCAGCTGCTCCCCGTCCAGTGCCCAAGAGGCCTGAATGCCTCCCCGCTAATAAACACCCCGGGTCGGCACGCCCTCCGCGACCGCGGGCCAAGTGACAGAATGGAAAGGAATGGAGTGGTGCATGGCTCAAACACAAAAGGCCGCCCTCAGAGCTCTCTGCAGACAGACAGTGTCTCGGGGAAGTTCGGGCTCCCGGCGGCAGCCTGCCCTGCTCAGTTCCTAGCTGCTGAGCCAGCTGCTGCTTCTTGGGCCGAAGCCTGGGGCCGGGAAGCGGGGAGGGCAGACAGTGGGAGCCGGGGGAGGTCCCGAGTGACCTGGGGGGTGTGGAGGAGCCGGGGCCACCCCCTGAGTCTCCTTGTCATCTGTGGCCGTCGCTCTGATGGCCGCCCACCGTGGGGAAGTCTTCATCACGGAGCCAGAAGGAGAGCCAGGAGCCGCCGGGCCCCTCGGGGCATTGCCCAGATGAGAACCCTGGACAGTCGTCACACGGCAAGGGGTCCGGACACACGGCACAGATGCTGGGCGGAGCACGGCCTGCACCCCCAGACCTTTCATGATGAGGGGGGACAGTGGGCAGCGGCCAGGGCGTCTCTGTCCAGGGGCCCAGCTCAGGACAGTGGGCAGCAGCGCCGACCGGCTCTGAGACGGGGGTTTAGACACCACAGCGTTCATCTAGTTCCTCATCTACTCGTCTACCAGCCAAGGAGTTCTAGTAAATTCGCAGAGCAGGGCAGCCATCAGCACAATCTAATTTTAGAACATTTCCATCACCCCGAGGATATGTTTTATATAATCTCTTTGGTACAGTCTGCTGTGTAGACGCACTCCCAGGAGCACTTTGAGCCCAGCCCGAGTGAGCTATTTGGTATCAAGACTTTACCGGATTTTTTACTGCCTCCAAGGCCCCCGTGGAGAAGTCGTCAAAATCAACCACTTCCTCTCCTAACTCTGTAGCACTCTTTACGTGTCGCCCTTCCTCTTCTACACAGCCGAACTCCCTCACAGAACGACGCCCACTTGCCTGTGTTTTATTTCTCTCTGGTCCCCGCGTGCTCCCTGCACGCTCCCGCTCCCCACCTGGACCCCACAGCGCAGCCCTATCTCAACCCCCCCCCATGCCCTATGCCTTTTCTTCTGTGGTAAAATACATATAACATAAAATTTACCATTTCAACCATTTTTGGGGTGTGTGGTGCTGTGGCCTTAAGGACATCGACGTTGAACCACCACCACCACCACCATCATCTCTGGAACTTTCTCAACTTCCCAAACCAAAACTCTGTGCCCACTGAATACCGACCCCCCCAGCCCCTGGCACCCACCACTCTGCTTGCTGTCTCTGTGAACCTGACTCCTCTGGGGACTTCCCTTGAGTGGAATCCTATAGTACCTGTCCTTTTGTGACTGACCACCATGTCCTCCAGGTTCACGCAGGATTTCCTTCTTTTTAAGGCTGAGTCATAGCCCCTTGTGTGGATGGCCCACAATGGCTTATCCATTCATCTGTCGATGGACACTGCGGTTGCTTCCGCATGTTGGCTATTGTGAAAGACGCTCCTATGAGCATGGGTGCCCAGACAGCTTTTCTAGGTCCTGATTTCAGTTCTTTTGGGTATGTACCCAGAAGTGTGGTTGCCGGATCATACGGTAATTCTATGTTTAATTTTTTGAGGACTCCCCTTCTCTCTCGAACCTGCTTCAATCGGCGGTCCACCCCTATGACTCCATGAACCAGCTCTCAACAAAGTCATCTCGAAATCCAAGCGTGCCTCTCAACCCTACTCTTCCCTGGCCCATGGGTGTTACCTGACACAGGTGATTCTTTCCTTCTTTAAATACCTTCCCCATTTGGTGTCTGGGGCAGCGGCTTGGCTTGCTGGTTCCCTGCCTACTGACCTCTCAGCCCTAGTCCTTGTTCCCTGGGTGATCTCACCTCGTCTGGTCCCACTGATACACTGGCGACTCCCAAGTTTAGAGCCCCAGCGAGAGCTCGCTCTTGAATTCCAGACTCACACCCAGCTGCCCCATTGACTTCTCTCCTTGGGTGTCAGATGGGATTTTCAGGTACTGTGCGTGCCAAATGCAATTCCTCACTCCCTGATTTTCCCAGTCTTGCCAACTCAGAAAGTGGGAGCCACTGCTTTTTGGGTGGACAAATTTATAACGGAAGGATCTGTTTTTACCACCTGTGCCCAGTCATCACTAAGGGCGGCACCATCACTGAGAACCTCCCAGCAGGGAGCACACACCTTGCAGGACAGGTGCGCCGGGATCTGCAGAAGCGCTGGAGGTGTGCTGCCGGGCGCACACCAGCCCCATGTGGCGCCCGAGCAGGTGAACTGCCCAACCTGGTCGAGCCGCCACAGCAAAACACACTCCCGATTTCAAGGCTTAGTGAGGTACAAAGAGTGTAAAATGTCTCACTTATAATTTTTATATTGATCAGTGTTGAACTGATACTATTTGGGATATATTGGGTTGTATCCAATATGTTATTAAAATGGATTTCACCTATTTCTTCTTACTTTTCATCTACGTGGCTACTACGAATTCACATTGTGGCTCACGTTACGCTTTGGACGGCACTGTTCCGGAGCAAACTCCTCTACAGGAAATACGGAGGGGAGAGGAACGAGGACAATGACACCAGAAGGGAGCCACCCCTGAGTCAAGGTCGCAGGACAGTCTTGGGGCCGGGGGACCTGGTCTCCACAACACGGCGGCGACGGGGGGCTGCCACAGACGGGAAGGCCTGAGGAGCAGAAGGCCCAACCGTGACGCGTGGACTCTGGTTGATTCTGCTTCAGGGAAGCCAACTGTCAAATGATATTTTTGAAATAATTAGGAAAATTGTATTAGGTTTTGGGGACTGGATGATGGGATGAGATCACGTCGGACCGGCCATCTGGGCGAGCACTGTAGCTGCGGGAGAAGACGTCCCGCTTGGAAGCTCTGTGCACTGGCGCGTGCAGGAGTGAAGCGATGCGGTGTCCGGAATGTGCTTCTGACGAGCAAGGACAAGAGGGAAAGACAGCTGGGGAAGCACATGGGGCAAAGTCTCGTGGAATCTAGCTGCTGGGTGTGCGGGTGTTTACGTATCATCTCCCTCATCCGGGTATGTTTCAAGTTTTTCATATAACGATTCATTTTTAAAAACCTCCAGCATCAAGAATGTGATCCGCATTGCAGAAATTAATTCTGACGTGCATCTTAGGGAGTACGACTTCATCCCTGAATTCCCCTTATCAAAAATCCGCAGCCTGGAGTGGCCTGCGAGCGTTTCAGAGCAGCATGTGGGGGACGGAGAGCAGAGGTGCCAGGAGAGCCATCAGGGTTTGCTCCTTAAACCGACTTTACTCAACACCCAGACTAGCTTGTGTCAAACCTCTGCATCTACTCACCGGGTAGCTCAGGGCACAGCCCTGGGGCCACCTTTACTGTCTCTGTTTCTCTCCTCTCCCACGTCTGATCGGTTAGCGAGCCCTATGGACTGGGCCTGCGGAAGGAACATAGACTCTGACCGACAGCGCTCCACTCTGATCCAGCAACTACCGTCTTTCTGCCACATCACTGCACCTACGTCCAGTCTGGTCCCTGGCCCACCCCGAGTCTGTTCCTCATGCAAGGCCAGCCTTGCTCACGTGGGTGATGGCTATTCATACAGGAGTCAGTCTGAAGGGTGTACTCGTGGGTTTTGCAGTGCACAACCTACACAACCATCCACAATGGTCCTACACACAGCACCATGAAGAGCCTTCCTAAAACAGAGGCCAGAGCAGTCCTCTACTGGAGGCGTCCAACAGCCACCCATTTCCCTAGCGGAAAAAGCTCAAGTCTAACAGTGGCCTGGAAGACAGCTCCCCGCTGCCTCTCTCCCTGCTCAGCCACACAGCCTCCCTGCTCAGGCCTGCTCTCAAGCTGAGGCCTTTGCACCACGGTTCCTTCTGCCTGGAATAGCAGCTTATCAGGGCGCCCTCTGCTGACAGCTCATCTCAACAGCAACCCCCCTTTCCCTCCTGCTTTTCTTCCCTGCACTTTTCAACACCCGACCGGTTACAGAGCCGCCTGTTCAGAAGTTTATCTTTACAGTTGGGGGCGGGGAGATGACGGCTTTGCCCCGTGCATTGCTGTGGCCCCGGCACAGAGGATGTGATCAGTAGAAACCTGCCTCCTGGATGGAAGGATATTGAGAGCAAGGTGGTGGAGATAAGGACCACATCTTGCGTTCTGGCCCCAGCAGGTGCTCCCTGGTGGGGCTGGTCAGAGATTTGTTGAATCAGCGAAGGAATGAAGAGATGAACGTAAAGGTCAACACGCAGAAAGGCAGCCGCGGGCTCATGAGGCCAGAGTGATGCCAGCCCCCATGGCTGCTCCGAACCAGGAGAGGGAGGAGGCAGAGACCAGGGGCATAAAATGAAAAGTAAAACAATGTCAAGACATTGACACTGTCAACAGCAGCTTGAAAAACACCATCTTCTTTTTAGAAAATGAAACCTAAAAATACACTCAGGGCCCCAAGGTTGGCCTATAATTGCATCTAACGTCACCACGCTCTTAGCTGTGTCCAGCTGGTTAAATAGCGCCCGCTCTCTGCGTGCTCCAGGGAGAGGGGCCGGCTCTGGCCAAGCAGCGGTGTGGACGCCCCAGACCACAGCCCCGCTCTCCCTCCTGCTCCTGCAGATGCCAGGGTGCAGAGCACGGAGGCTGGGCAGCAGGGACTTCAAGCTACCTGCTCCGAGCATTCCTTGGGGGAGGGGCGCCTGGGTGGTGCAGTCCGTTGAGTGTCTGACTCTTGGTTTCAGCTCAGGTCATGATCTCAGGGTCATGATCCCAGGGTCATGGGATCAAGCCCATCATCAGCCTCCCTGCTCAACAGGGAATCTGCTTGAGATTCTGGGGCACCTGGGAGGCTCAGTCGGTTGAGCCTCCGACTCTTGATTTCCGCTCAGGTCATGATCTCAGGGTCGTGGGATTGAGCCTGACACTGAGCTCTGTGCTGGGTGTGGAGTCTGCTTAAGATTCTCTCTCCCTCTCCCTCTGCCCCTCTGTGCCCCCCACCCCTGACCCGACTCACTCTCTCAAAAAAATAACTAATAAAATAAAGAAGGCTCTTGCTGCTGTCACACCATCACGCCCAGAGGGCAAAAGGGAGAAAATCCTGAAAGGATCCGAGTCTTCCAGGATTCTGAGAAAACGAGGTCAGAGGTCATAAACCGCTTGATTTCAGTGCTTTTTCCTTCCTTCCCGTGGCACGCTGGCATCACCCGCATTTTGGGGGATGCTCTCCAAGCATGCTACACGCTCCCGTCCCTCCCAGGCCTAGGCTGCTCTGGCAGGGAAAGCGGGGGTCCGGGTGGTTTCGAGGAAAAATGGTTTTGGTTGCTCAGCAGAGAAGCAGAGCTGAGACTCTGTGACTTGAAATGAAATGTCTGGTCCTGTTTAATGTCACCCGTTTCTCACGTGTCCAGCGTGCAGTGGACACACTGGACAGTCGAGAAACAATATACCTTTGATGTGTTGTCACACAATGTCAGAGAAGAACAGCCTCTAAAAATAGGGGGAAGAGGAGCGTTAGGGTGCCCGGAGAGCCAGCAGTTGCAGGAAGACGCAGTGGGCAGGGTGGCTATTTCCAGTCTCCGCATTCTTACGACGCAAGTGTGGCCGCGCACACTGGGGGGGCCGGGGCTTGCGGCTCGCCTCCAACCCCAGCTGGCCGAGGGGAAGCTTCAACACGAGAACAAAACAAGAGCAACCCTAGAACCCGAGGAAGAAAGCAAAACCAGGGGCGTCTGGGGGGCACAGTCGGTTAAGTGTCTGACTCTTGATTTCGGCTCAGGTCATGATCTCGGGGTCGTGAGATCGAGCCCCACGTCGGGTTCTGCACTGTGTGTAGAGCCTGCTTGCAATTCTCTTTCCTTCTGCCCCTCCCCCTCTTTCTATCTAAAAAAGCCAGAAAGCCAGCAGAGCCAAGCGGAATGACCGCTGTGTCTCTGTGGTGTCTCTACTGCCCGTGTAGATGCCGCACTCGAACCAGCACTCGGTCTTGCAGAATATCACAGACAAGAGTAAGTTCTTCCCCCAGATTCTGGAAACATCCACACGCAGATGTGGCTCCAGCTTCAGGAGTAGTGGGAGTGCAGTCTGGCCAGTGACCCCAACTTCTCACGAAAAGACCCAAGAAGGCGTAATTGTCTGTAAGGCCAACCTTCGCCACCAGCGCAAGGTGAGGGCTCTCCTCCTGGCTTGTAGACGACCACCTCCCTGCTCGCGGGTTCTCTGTGCGCTCACAGTGGGACAGCGCTCCCCAGGGTCCCTTCTGATGACGACGCGCATCTTACTGATCAGGGCCTCACCTTGACGACCTCATCTAGACGGAATTCCTTCTGTGGAGACCCCATCTCCAAATACAGCCACACTCGAGGCTAGAGCTTCTGCGTAGGAATTTGTGGGCGCCCGAACATCCAGTGTATACACTACCTCATGTGAAGATTTAGTGAGCACAAAGGGTACAAACCACTCAGGACGTGCTCACTGCTGACGCCCCCGGTCTGTTGTTATGGCGATCTGATCATCAGGGGTGCCTACAATGCATGCTCGAGCTAAGGGGGGGAGGTACTGTATCACGCGGCTTTGCGTGATTCCATGTTGACGCTTCCTACAGAGAGGCTTATAATTCTCTGCAATCAGGCATTTCGTCTTTAATGGTCGGGTCTGGGTTTTCTTCAATCTTTCTCATGTTCTATCACTCACCATTATAGGCGTACCTCATTTTATTGCACTCTGCTTTATTGTGATTCACAGATACCGCAGTTTTTACAGATGGAAGGTTTGTGGCAATCCCGTGTCAAGCAAGTCTACTGGTGCCATTTTTCCAACAGCATTTGCTCACTTTGTGTCTCTATGTACCGTTTTGGTAATTCTCGTATTTCCAGCCTGTTCATTATATTCGTTACGGTGATCTGTGATCAGTGATCTCTGATGTTACTACTGTAATTGTTCGGGGCACCACGAACCGTGCCCACATAAGACAACAAACTTAACCAATGAATGCCGTGTGTGTCCTGACTGTTCCACCCACTGGCCATTCCCGTCTCTCTCCCCCTCCTCGGGCCTCCCTGTTCCCTGAGACGCACCAATATTGAAATTGGGTCAGTTAATAACCCTACAATGGCCTCTAAGTGCTCGAGTGAAAGGAAGAGTCACAGGTCTCTCAGTCAAAAGCTAGAAATGATGACGCTTAGTGGGGAAGGCACGTCGAAGCTGAGTCAGGCCAAAAGCTAGGCCTTTGCACCAAAGAGTCATCCCGGTTGTGAATGCAAAAGAAGAGTTCTTGGGGAAATTAAAAGGGCCACTCCAGTGAACACATGGATGATAAGAAAGCAACGCAGCCTTATTGCCGTTGTGGAGAAAGTTTTCGTGGTCTGGATAGAAGGTCAACATTCCCTTAAGCCAAAGCCCAGTCCAGAGCAAGGCCCTGACTCTCTGCAAGTCTGTGAAGGCTGAGAGAGGGGAAGGAGACGCAGGAGAGAAGGCGGAAGCTGGCAGAGGTCGGCTCAGGAGGTTTGAGGAAAGAAGTCCGTCGTCTCCGTGACGTATAAGGGCAAGGCGAAGCAGCAGGTGCTGACGGAGAAGCCGCAGCAAGCTGTCCAGACCTCGTAAGATAACGAATGAACGTGGCTACGCCAGACAACAGATTTTCCCCGGAGACGAAGCAGCCTTACGCTGGGAGAAGAGGTTATCTAGGACTTGGCGAGCTAGGGCGAGCTCAGTGCCTGGCTTCGCAGGACAGGCTGCCTCTCTCGTTAGGGGCTCCTGCAGCTGCTGACGTCAGCGAAAGCCAGCGCTCAGCGACCCTTCTGGGAATGCTGGGGCCCTTCACGCTTACGGAAATCTGCTCTGCTCGTGCTCTACAAATACGACAGCACGTGTGTGTGCAGCACGGTTTGCCGAGTCGTTTCAGCTCACTGTCGAGACGCCTTTCAAGATACGACTGTCGCTGACACCGTGCTGGGTCGCCCAGGGGCTCTGATGGAGAGGGGCGAGACGAAGGTTGTTCTCACGGCTGCCTACACAACATCCGTCCTGCAGCCCACGGATCACGGGGTCGTTTTACCTTCCTGTCTTATTATTTAAGAAATACGTTTCAGGAGGCTCTAGCTGTCAAGGTGATTCCTCCGATGGATCTGGACGAAGTAAACTGAAAACTGTCTGGAAAGCATCCACCATCCTAGATGCCATTAAGAACATGCGTGATGCATGAGGAGAGGTCAAAATATCCTCATTAATAAGAGTTTGGAAGAAGTCGATTCCAGCGCTCGTGGGTGACGTGGAGGGTTCACGCCCTGCATGGAGGAAGTCAGTGCAGAGGGGCTGGAAACTGCAGCAGGACTGGAATCACAAGTGGAGCCTGAAGATGGGGCTGAATTGCTACAATCCTGTGATCAGACGTGAGGGATGAGGGCTTGCTTCCTGCGGACGAGCAGAGAAAGTGGTTTCCCGGGACAGAATCCAGTCCTGGTGACTGACGGTGCCGTGAAGACCGCTGAAGAGACAACAGAGGATTCAGGATACTACGTACGCTTAGGTGATAAAGCAGCGGCAGGAAGTTCTCCTGTGGGTAAAATGCCATCAAACAGCATCACGTGCGAGAGAAATCGTGAAAGGAAGTCGGTCGATGTGGCAAATTGTTGTCTTATTTTAGAAACCTGTCACAGCCACCACCCTGATCCGTCAGCGGCCACGAACTTCGAGGCGAGAACCTCCTCCAGCGAAAGGACTCCGACTCAGTGAGAGCTCAGACGACGGTTAGCATTCTTTAGCAATAAGGTAATCTTTAACTCTGTGCATTCAAAACGCCTTACTGCTCCTGCATTACTGTTGCATTAACGGACTGGAGTGCTGCGGACACGTAGCGTTCACACGCACTGGGAAACCACAAACGTGATCTCACTCGCTTCATGGCGGGACCTGCTTTCCCGCAGTCTGGAGCCAAACCCGCAGGACCTCTGAGGTCTGCTCGTATTTCAGATGTTTTCTGAAAGACAGATGCTGCATTTTCACTTCTTCCCATCAGACTTCTCCCCTCATTTTCAGTTACTCTAACAGTAGAAAGCAGGAAACAAAATGAGCCAGAAACCTGTCCACTGAATAGCAGTTATCCGGGGTTGACTGGCAAAGCAACGTCGGCCAACGGGATTGTTCCCTATGGTGACGTTTCTTGGTCAATGTCACGTATCAAAAAGCACTTTCAAGCCAAACCTGTGCTGTTAAACATTGAGCTCTTTCCTGAAACTGAGGCCATAAATGACCAGATTATGAAAAGTGACAGTGAGTGAAGAAGGAAGTCATTGTTTTTTTTCTGCTCATTATGGAAGACCTTCATTCGAACAAGGACCCACTATTCAGCCTCTCCCCATCCCTCCAAAACCATAACCTTGTCAGCGTTATCCTCACTGCCTCCCTGGATCACACCGGGAAGGACCGAAGCCCCTCCCGGCCACACCAAGGAGCAAGCCGGAACGCTAGTGGAAAGCAGAAGGGGCTCCGGGAGCAGACAAGGAAGGTTTGGGGTGTCCATGTCCACAGCAGTGACCAGCCCTTGCACAGATGTCCTTGAGGCCCAGAGAGCCAACCAGCGTGCCGGCAGTGAGGGAAAAAGGCAAAGTCCACGGGGCTGGGCCAAGATCAGGCCATATCAGGCACCACCACACGCTCGAGGGCTTCCCAACCCCGACTCTCTGTTCATTGCTCACACCAAATAACCTGCTTTTCGTGTCCACACTTGGCAAAGAATTGCTGATCCACTGATGGACTTCAGGATGGCACAGGACATTTGCACAGCCTCTACATATCACTCTCAAATTTACTAATTATGGTGAACATTTCAACCTAGGATTACACCTTCTTTTAGGACGGGGAGCTGAAGTCCCCTCCCCAAGTGGGGGCTGCACATAGAGACTCACTTCCAGGGAACAGAGCTGGGAGGGGGGATACTACCCCTGCAGTGGAGGAACCTGGCCGATCCCTCCTCAGCTCAGTGGTCCAGGCTGACGTCATCAGTGATGACATGCACCACCTGCTGTGACGTGAGCAAGAGGGCACTTCACCTCCATGAAATTCTCCCCCCAGATCCATAAGCACAGTCTAATTAGGCAAATCCAAACTGAGAACATTTCACAGAAACGTCCACCTGCAGGCCCTCCAACTGCCTCTAACGCGCAGGCCGGTGCCATTCCCCTCCAGATGTTTCCAGTGACTTCGCGTGTGCACAGGGCTTTTTACAACCAGGGCGCTTACGTGAGGTTAAGGTCAGGCAAAGACGGCTATTTATTGCACCTGGCGGGGTTTATTAATACACCTAACTTCCCATAGTCCCAGCCCTGGTCCCAACAGGGAAGCCACACGATAGAATGTTCTGCAAACACGGTCCAAGTTTCTTCAGCCCCTGGTAGCGTGCCATCAACCCCAGAAGCGCTTTCCTGGACACGGCGCATGCCTTTTTTAGGGAACGCGAGCTCACTGTGCTGGCGATGCATGGCGCAACCCGATCGCCCGCGGGCCGTCCGGTGAAATCAAAGCCCCATCCCCAGGATCATTCAGAGATTCTTTCCAAGTGCACACATAACACAAAAAGTCACTGGAGAAGCACAAGAGAGAAAAGGTCACAAAGCAAAGAGCCGGAAAGAGGGAGCAATTGTCAGATAATCGGGGGAGGGGTAAAAAGCTGCCTGCTTGACGGCTCCTTCTAGGTCCTGCTACATGAGAGGGGGACAGGGAGGCTCCCTATGCTGGCCCCGGGGAGGTGGGACCACATGCACACGTCACAGACTCGACACCTGGCCAGATCAGCAGGCGAGATCCTGCTCGCCACGGGTCTCTGCTAAAGCTTCATTCACGCATAGGTGGCCCATGATGATCTTTGAAATCTTGCTCTAGTCTCAGAAGAAACTGAACTTTCAAATGTGACTGAAGTCAGGCTAATGCTATCCGTCCGTCCGTCCATCTACTCACTCACTCACCGGAACTGGGTGTGTGCCGTGTGCCCAGAGGCTGCCCCTGAGGGTGGGAGGCCACTCCAGGCCCTCGTCTGGTCGGGGGGAAGCCTCTCAGAAGGGGGCAGCTTCTCAACAGCAGCCTCGCCAGCCTGAAGGGCATGACAGTACTCGTGTCTGTGACCGCAACGAGTCACCCAGTCCTCGGGCACGTGAGCACGAGAAAGCCGCCTGTAACCAGGAACACTAGCGTCCACACTGCTCTTGAGCTCCGGAAGCCGACTCAGCAGCAGCACCGGCCCATCTGAGGCAGCCCTTCTCAATCTTCGGTGGGCATCGCAGCCCCTGGGGGGCTTTTCCAAGCACAGATGGCCCAGCTCACCCCCAAGGCTCCGAAGCAGTAGGAGAGATGCGGAGAAGCAGTATCTCTAATGCCTTCCGAGGGCTGTGGGTGCTGTGTCCGGAGGCCACGTTTTGAGGACCGTTGATCTGCGGTACCATCAACCGCCCTCAATTCCGGCCCAGTGTGCTGTTTTCTCAAAGTTGGTCAAGCAACTCCACAGCTGCTTACTTCAAAGAGGCCACTGGGAACGTCCCTATCTGAGTGACTAGACCCATCCAGGTGGTTCCACCCCATGAGGGACCGGCGGTCTCGGCAGGTTTGCTGTGCAGTTAGCAAGAGAAGGCACAGAGCCAAATCGATGCCGTTTACTGAACGTCCTAATAAAGGTTGAAGAGTCCAGGGTCTTCCTTTGCTCTTGAGGAAAGGCTTGATTCAACAACGCCCATTGGGAAGGGACGGAACTGTGCAGTGTGAAGACTAGAAGCTGCTCTCCCATGAGATGGGGTCCTGTCACACTTATGCCTTCCCGGCACAGTGCAGGCTGCATACTGGGTCAGACCGCAGCAAAACTGAGGCATGAAGAGGTGTCAGTGAAAGCTGGAGAAGGCCTGGGCCCTTGCTGCACCCCCACCCCTTCCTGAAGAGACTGGAATGTATGAGTCTGTGGTCGTCGTGGTGATGGCGACCCTGGTTCTGTTTCCTCCTCCCCTTCACAAGGACTTGAAAGAATCAGGGGTCTGGAAGCCCGGAGAAGGACCGCCTGGGGACAGCGGCTCCTGTCCTCCCCTCCACAACTCCACCTCCCGCCTTCCCTGACTCCCACGTGAGGCTTGCACCTGCTTCCTCCCCTACGTTTAGAAGAAAGCAACAGCACCATCAAAAGAGAACTAGAGAGTGCTCTGTGCAAAGAAAAATGCACAGCTCCCGGGGTCAATGAGCATCTGCTCCAAGTTTGGAAGCAGCTACAAACCAGCCTGAAACATCTAAGTGTTAAGAATCTTTTTTACACTTTTCTGACAGTAATACCACTGCCACCTTACATTTGCAAAGCCCTTGAGGCTCTGTGTGCATGACCTCAACTATCTTCTAGCTTACGCCTCATGCGAACGCTCCTTATAGTTAAGGAGACCAAAGCCGAGTGGGGCTTGTCTCCAGGCACCCTACCCCCACCCACTTTTCTAGTCAGGCAGCTCGGAGCCTGGAGCCTAGAGCCTGGAGCCTGGAGCTGGAACAGAGCCTGGAGCCTGGAGCTGGAGCCTAGAGTAAAGCCTAGAGCCTGGAGCCTGGAGCTGCAGCAGAGCCTGGAGCCTAGAGCCTGGAGTCTGGAGCCTGGAGCCTGGAGCCTGGATCCTGGAACCTGGAGTAGAGCCCAGAGCCTAGAATCTAGAACCCAGAGCCTAGAGTCTGGAACAGAGCCTGGAGCTGAGGGCGGGAGCCAAGCCTCTGTCTGTCAGTCCGGATCTCTGTAAATGTGGGTGGGTGGCAGGCAGGGGGCCACTGAATACACATGGTCTGTGGCCAGAATGACCCCTGCCTCATTTCCGACGGGGGTGTGTGAGGAGACGTGGGGGCCTTGGTGAGTGGCAGGAGTCCCTGTCCCAAGCATCTTGTGCGTATCCCTTCATCTGGTCCTCACAACCGCACATCATAGCCTCCACTTTATAGGTGGGAACACCAAGGGGCCACATAGCTTGTCCAAGGTGGCAAAGCCAGCAAATGGCGACACCAAGGCTCAGACCCAGGTCATCTGACTCAGAGCCCAACCCTGACCCTCTAGGCTGTATTTTCTCAAGGGTGTGCAAAATATCTCTCATCAAGGGAATCAGGAGGAAAATTTATTTCACTGGGTTTTTTTTAGGGTTTCCCACACTGCCATCCATTACTGAAAGTAGCTATCATGCCAAGAGAAACCCAAAAGCAAGTAACACAGACCCGGCCTTGGCTGCACCGTTCGGCGTGACATCCGGGACAACCGTGGTTTGTGGGTGGTGCTGGCCTCTTGCTGATGAATTCTGACGAGGTTATCAATATGGAGACGGAACGACTCTATCTCCTGATCTACTCTGACAGTGGATGAGGCTTCAGAATTTAGGAAGAGTCATCAGTGAAAGCCACCCCATGTGATCCACGTGTGAATTCTGACAAAAGTAGACCCTACTACTTGGGAGAAAAATCCCACGCTCAAAGGTTTCCATATCGGTACGGAGACCAGTCACCGCCACACGCGGAGGAATTCCCCTTTCTGCTTCGACCTGCTTTCCCTCAGCAGGTGGTCCTGGAGTGGCTCCTGTATGCTGGGTTCAGGGGTCTCCCTGCGACGGGGCCTGGCGCAGCCCCCAGAGAGCGCCCCTCTGACGAGGAGACTAGAGCTGCTAAAGGAAACAGCAGCCTGGTGGATAAGTGTGACAGGAGGCAGAGCGGGGCACACGGACTGTGCACCTCAGGCCCCGCGTGGGACTGCACAGGCCTGAGACGTCCCAGGAGGAGGGAGAGCCAGCGGGTGAGGGTGGAGGGGACTGAGTGCTCCCTGAGGAGGCCTAGACCTCAGCAACCAATGAGCCTCATGTCACGAGGCCCCCAGCCACCCCGTCTTCATCATGCACCTGTGGAACTTGGCGTCAAGCCAGCGAAGGCCCATGTCCCAGAGCCCCTGAGCAGCAGAGCTGGTCTGCTTCCACGTCTCCTGAAGAGATAAACCATCCATGGCGAACACGGCATGGGCGTAAGGAAGGAAGCCTGACGGTGTCTGTGAAATCCAATCACTCAAAAGTTTAAAAAGCAGAATACGAAACTAAATAAACAGAATTAGTTATTACTATTTCATAGATGGCACATATTATGTGTGTCAAAAAAGAGACAACAGGCTCAAAATGGAGTCACCTGTGCTAAGCTCCATGTCAGCAAACCAAGACTTAGAGCCCCACCTAACTGCATTTTCAGCCTCTCCCAGGAGTGTAACCTTAGTGGTCAGTCTGGAGTTGCCCGGTCAGCACCAGGGAGGTGACCCGTCGGCCAGGTCCCCGCCATCCCCCACACAGAGGAGGTCTTGCCTGAAACAATCCACTCTTCGCCAGAGACTTCCTTTTCCTGCCCCTCCGGCCCAGACAAGACTCCTTCCTTCTGCTCCGAGGGGCTACCTTTACTTCTAGATGGAACGCTGCCCGTTCGTGGATCACTGAATGAAGCTGATTAGGTCTTCACATGTACTGCGCTGGATTGTCTTTAACACACGTGATGCTCTTACCTCATTCTAACAAGCCAGTCACCAAAGAGTCTAGGGTATGGCCTGCCAAACTGCAAGGCTGTGCTCCCACTCTGTCCTCCACTCCATATAATTATGAACCACCAGGTTCCATTTAGGGAAAGTTGGAAAATGTTTAGGAAAGAAAGAATACATTAAAATAGTGACATTGTTCACACACACACAAAACCCCCAAAAATCCAAGCAGAAAAGATCTATTAAGCCAAAAGGAATCCTAAAGCTGAATTTTCAGTTAAGGAGAGGGAGGGACAGAGCATGTTTTCCTTCACAAATTGCACATCACAATGGAAACCAGAGATCGAAGCCAGGGAGGGGACTAGGACTGACACAGGACATTATCATGGTTAAATCACTCCTGTCTCACCCCTGTAGCCTGAGGGGGACCCACACGCCTGGGGCCAAGGGCATGGAGAGGGCAGAGGGAAGGAGAAGGTTGGGACAGCTCCAATTTTCACACTCTGTCACTGGGAGAGAAGGGAGAGGTGGTCTGCACACCACTTTCACAAGAACAAGTGTCTGGGCACAGGCCAGGACCCCGCACAGGACCACGGTCTAGCGGTCTTATTTTAAGAAGTTCAGCTGTGAACAGCAAAAGCAACGTGCCTTTTAGGAAACATGGGGACAATTTTAATCCTCTGGAAATGTGCTGTCGCTGGTCTTCCTGCTGTCCCACATGAGCCCCCTTCTGTCTGGGGGGCTTCCTGGGAGGGACTCTGGAGTCCTGATGAGCCACCAGCACCCCCCCATTAGGGTGAAGTGGAGGCTTCCCTCCTCCCTCCTCCCGCAGCACACCTGGGATTTCGCGTGAGGGGGTGATGCAGGCAGGTGCACTCGCGAGGCCTCTGGCTCTCACTGGACAGTGCGGCTGCTTAGGCTCCCTGCCCGTTTGGGGACCTCGAGCCGGACAAAAGCATGATCCCAAGCCTGGGCCACTTTGTCCTGAGGTTTCTCCCTGGCGGCTCTCCTTCCCCCAGCCTGCGGGCACCCATGGACGTGCCACCCTTGGGGTTAGTGCGGGAGGGCAGACTCTGGTGCAAACGCCTGGCTCCGTGTCCAGACAGCTCCTGGCAGTGTTCCCCCAGCCTCGGTCTCCCCAGCATGAAGCCAGCAGGCAGGAGGCAGAGGCCTGGCACC
Organism: Ursus maritimus; assembly: GCF_017311325.1. Lineage (NCBI taxonomy): Eukaryota > Metazoa > Chordata > Mammalia > Carnivora > Ursidae > Ursus > Ursus maritimus. The sequence goes on from NW_024423343.1 coordinate 3,645,111, forward strand.
TCACACTGGTCAGAATGCCAATCCTGGTGCCCCCGGACCTCTGGGCAGAGCCGGCTCTCAGCAGCTGTGAGCACCGAGCTATTGCTGGAGCGCACCTGAGCCATCGGCCTGGGGCCCTTTCCTGGAGCAAAGGCAGGTGTCTGCTGCGCCAGCACAGACTCAAGCCCTGCATCGCTGCCCTGCGGCCCGTCCTGCCTGCAGCATACCGGGGGTAGCCGGGAAAGGGTTTCTCCAATGGGCAGAAGGGAGACACTTGGCCCCATAGGATGTCACTCAAAAGACGACCTCTCAGCAGCTCCCGCCTCATGCCAACCGATCTCCCACAGGCAGCAGGAAGCTCATACCATACCTGAGGGGCAGGTCTGCTCCACCAGCCCCCTCGTAGCCGCCCCGCACCCCTCCAGCCCCCGCCCCCAACTTGACCCCGCTCTGGAATACAGCAGCGTCATCAAATATGCGGCTGATGTCCCAGCTTCCTGAGTCTGCAGCTGCTTCTGGAACCTTCTACCCCAGCCCTCCAGGGCATGGTGCACCTGCTGACGTCTGGGAGCGGGAAATGGGGAAACCGGGAGAACACAGGGGGGCCGGCCGGTGCTCCCTGTCCCTGCGGAACAGCCGTGCCCTGTGGACAAAGCAGCACCAAGGCCCTGTCTGTGGGGCCACGGTGAGTGGTGCAGCAGTGGGAAAAGGGAAGGGGCGCTTCTCCATGGGACCTTCTCGTCCCCGGCAGCATATGCCAATGTCTGGAGCATTTCGGCTATCACTCTTGGGTAGGAGCCAGGAAGACTGTTAAATCTCCTTCAAGGCACAGGACAGTCCCCCAGCAGAGAGGGATCCCTCCAAACGTCCACAGTGCAGACGCGGGGACTCCCTGATGCACAAGAGAAGTAACAGAAGGACCCCCGCTTCCCTGCGACACACGCAGCCTGAGTGACAGATAGACAGGTCATTTAGTGGCTCCTGAGAGGTCAGAGAAGCCTGGAGAGAAACCCTACAAGACAAGGCCCAGGTGGGGGGCCCACTGCTTCTAGCATGTGGACTGCAGGTCCCGAGGCCAGGCTGCCGGAGGACGAAGCAGCTGGAAAAGTCTGGTGGCATCTTATTCTCGATTCTTAAATTCAAGGCCAAGAAGCAAAAGTGCCGTTGAAAACAGAAGGCCGTACATGTGCTCTAGACGCTAAGAACGCCCCGGGACCCTGAAGGTACACGTGGAGCTGAGGTGGCTGCTGTCCGTGCGTTCACTCGGCGTCCGCCTAGCCAGTCCCAGGGTCCTGGCCGCCCCCTGCACACGGGCACCGTCCTTCCCCGGACCACATCCTGACCCGTCAAGCAGTGCTGCTGGCTCTCTCTGGAGGTGGACCCAGCCCCCAGAAGGCAGGGGACCCCGGGGTTCAGTTAGCGCCTGTGTGTACCAGGCTGCCGGCTCATCATTTCCCTGGCACCGCTCATTACTCGACCCCGTCCCCCCAACCCCGGGAATGTTGTTCCTCTTCCACAGACAAAGGAAAGGAGGCTCGGATACAGTAACGTCCTGTGGTCCCCCGACTTCAGAAGGCTGACGAGCTGCTCCTTCCACGGACCCGCAGTGTTTCCAGGTGGACTGGGTTCCGGCCGCAGTTGGCCAGTCCTGCCCCCAGGCCCCCAGTGCACTCCTCCCTCTGTGCCCGGTCGTGGGTGACATCCAGCCCTGCTCTGCACGACGGAACACTCCATCACACCATATTTCAGCAAAGAAGAAATCACTGTCTAAAGCCGTGCTGCCCGTTCGGCGGCCACGAGCCCTAAGTGGCTATTTCGATGTAAGTGAATCAAAATTAAATAAAATTCAAGATGCAAGGGGCGCCTGGGTGCCTCTTGTTGGCTGAGCGTCCGGGTCTTGATTTCAGCTCAAGTCATGTCTCCGGTTTGTGGGATTGAGCCCCGTGTTGGGCTCTGTGCTCAGCGTGGAGTCTGCTGAAGATTCTCTCGCTCCCTCTGCCCCTCCCCCTGCTCTTGCTCGCTCTCAAGTAAATAAATAAATAAATAAATAAAATCTTTAAAAAAAAATAAAGATGCATTTCTCAGGTGCACTAGCCACGGCACAGGTGCTGTACACCCACCCGGGGCTGGCGGCTACCATAACACGCAGCACGGACAGAGAGGACTGCCATCACTGCCACAGGTCCTACTAACCAGCACCGTTCTGGATGATTTTAAGACATATCTGGGATCATTTAAAGCAGTATCTTAGGGCATCCAGGGTGGAGACATGTTAGCTGTTCAGTCAACATGGAAATCCCATCTCTCTGTCAACCTGAAAAACTCCCCATCTTCTTTCATGCCTAAGGGATCTCATAGAAGAAGGAGAAAAATAGAAATAAAAGAAATCAAAGGTAATGGTAAAAAAAAATTGGATAACCTTATGAGATGGAGCTTAAAAGCAAAACAAAAAATTTAGATCTCCTGGTTCTTTTAGGTTTAAATATTCTCATGGCCACTGTGTGATTTTTCATGTACTCGCCCAAGCCAAGAAGTGGGTGGAAGCATTGTAATATCATACTCCAGCAGAGCTGCTGAACGGCTCTGGCTCTTACACATTTGCTGATCGGAGAGTTTACCTGCTGCCAAGACCATATCACATTCTGCCTACCTAAACTCTCCAGGTATTTTATGTTTGTTTTATATCTCAGATCTTAGAGAATTTTCCAAACAAATAAGTGAATTATCCTTGATGCATGAAGCTATGAAAATTTTATTTTTTATAACACCCTGTTTGCTCACCTAATTTGATACTTCATTCCACTCTCAATGAAAGAATATCATAATGACCGGTTCCATTGTCTGGGCTGTATGGACATTAGAGATTATTCTGTCCTGGTATAAATCTCAGATTAATTTTCAGCGTTCTTCTCAATGCTGCCACCCCCTTCACCGAAAACAGCGAACTCTATCTGTAGGCACAAAATTAGAGAGGTTTGGTTTGCTAGCATTAAGCAATATTCCCTTCCAACACTGACACTGTCCACTGGCCTGGTGGACGGGGTACCTGGGTTCAGAGCCAGGCTGTGTGCCAGTGCCTGAGGAGGCTGTGGGTGTGCCAGCACTTCAGCCGCCCTCCTGCACCCCCGGTGCTGTCCTGCTCACATCCTGTGGCACCTCCCCTCCTGGCCTCTGACCAAATTGTTCTCACAGTGTTTTAGTGCCTCATTCTCAGAGCTGAATGGACAGCCGAGGATCACCATGCATCTGGGAGGGGCTTCAAGATGAAAGATAGAGGCCGCCACAGACAAAGGACAAAAAGAAACAGACATAATACAGGGGACAAAAGAAAAGTTTGGGAGAAAACAACAACAACAACAAATTATATATCCTCAGAATGACAAGAAAAGGTGCCACATTTGTGAATCAGAGAAGATGCCATAAAAAAAGGAACAAAGAACGACAACCAAAAACTCCCACCTTTTAGAAATTAAGTACAGAACAGGTAAGTTTCGCAGAAGGCGTGGAAGATAAAGGTGAGTAGTCTGTAAATTATCACCAAGAGAAGAAAGTTGGGGGATGGGAATGAAAAGAAAGTTATTCCCAGCAAAGGAGCTGCTGTAAAAGAGAGCAGCAGAAATGGCAGGGAGGGGAAACAGAAAACTTCCTAGAACTTTAGCATACGTGTTCTCAGATCCAATGACCCCAATGAATGCTCAATAAATGGAAAAACCCATCCAGAACACTAAAGATCAAGAGAAGGTCCTAAAAGCTTCTAGAGAGTAAAAGCAGAAATTATACAAGATACTGAAAATACACAATGCATCAAAATTCTCCAAGAAATCCTGACCTGAAGGCTGGAATAAAGTGGGAAAAAAAGGTGTTAAAATTGTGGTAGAAAATAACTTTAATTTTACTTTCTTGATAACTGTTAGTTTATTATACTGACTAGGCAATTTGGTCACGTGGCTCAATATCCAAAGAGCATCAGGGGCCTGGGTGGCTCAGTCACTTGAGCCTCCAGCTCCTGACTTCAGCTCAGGTCATGACCTCAGAGTCCGGAGACAGAGCTCCCAGCAGGGAGTGTGCTTGGAATTCTCTTTCTCCCTCTGCCCCTCCCTCCCACTCTCTCTTTCTCTAAAAGAAAGAAAGAAAGAAAGAAAGAAAGAAAGAGAGAAAGAAAGAAAGAAAGAAAGAAAGAAAGAAAGAAAGAAAGAAAGAAAGAAATCCAAAGAGCACGAAAAGTGACACTTGACAAATCTACTTCCACTCACATCCCACACTCCTCTGCTCTCCCAGGGTTTCTTTGTGCCAATGCAGGCAAATCACCGCCTTTCTCACAGAAGGGACAGCGTGCTAGTTTTGTTTTCTGCAGATTGCTTCTTTCGGTTAATAATACATGCTGGAAATCATTTCAAAGAATACATAGAAATCTTTGTCGTTCTTTGGAAAATTATTTTTAACCTAGAACGCTATAGTCAGCCAAACCATCAATCAAGTCTGAGGGTAGAATAAAGACATTTTCAGACATGCAAACACTTGGAAAAGGCATTCTTTCTCAGGAAGCTACTGAAGGACGTGTTCCAGAAACATGAGAGAGTAATCCAAGGAAGAAGACAATAGAGCATCTGGCAAAGAGGGATCCAACAACAACAGAAAAGTGGGGAACTCTCAGAATGGTGGCAAAGGGAAGGACACCCGAAGTCCTGCGAGGCTCCAGAGGACACATGTCTCCGGGGGTCCATATCCAGGAGGGAATAAAGGGGAAATGGTAGGTTGTCTGGTTTGTTGAATCACACAGGACAGAGTACTGTGAGGGGTTCTGCTGGAAAGCTTTTGAACAACTGGGTGGAACAGATATGGGGAGAGAAGAGTAACTGGAAAAAAAAACAAAAAAAAAAACAAGTCATGAACTCCAGAGAAGACAGACAGCTGTCCAAAGACAGGAACGTCAGCGCGTGCTGCTGGGCTCTGCAGCCACACCACGTGTGACGTCACCATCACCACCCGCCTTTACAAGGCCCTGTTGTCGTGCTGAGGTCTTCTCACAAAAGAGCTCATTGACTCTCATAACCCCCGTGGGAAGTGCACTCAAAACTTTCCCATCTTACCTACGGGACAACTGAGGCACGAAGCGGTGAAGCCACTTGCCCGAGATCACGGAGCACGTGGCAGGACCAGGGTTTGAACCTGGGAATCTGACCCTACCAGCAGCCTACTCTCTGCCACTCTGCGGTTCTACGGCAACAGAGCTGTGGTGTGAAGACGAGGGGGGACAGACGTGGGGGGAGCGCCTGAGCAGGGCCCCATCCTCCCAGCCAGGAAGCCAGCGGTCCACGGTTACACGCGGGCGATCAATCGAGTGCACATTATTTATATTATTTATAAACATGGAGCTAATCGCCAGATCGTTCAGGGTCTTGTGAGGCCATTAAGAACTTGGCCTCTATGCAGTGATAGGAGAAGTCGCTGGGGAGTTTTAATTAGAGAGGCCACACGAGCTGACATATTTTAAAGGATCACCCAGCTGCTGTGTGGAGAATGGCCTGAGAATGTGGGACAAGGCTAAAAACACGTATTACCTTAGTTAAATAAACATTACATTTTGGAGGGAGAGACGTAGCAAGGACAGAAGAATACGGACTCTCGAATGCAACGTCAAGCCCGATGGCCAGAGGTCGGGGGGGGACAACAGTCCCAGAGACGGGAAGCAAGTCGGCTTGACTGCAGGACACGGCCGGTAGTTGGGCCTTGGATGGAGCCAAGAACTGGATCCAGAAGAGGCAGCAGTGGATACTGAACGGGCACCTTCTTAGTTACCTTAGGCAAGTCACTAACACCAGTGAGCCCGCTTCTCTACGTCAAACAGACAGTCCAAACTCTGCTGGTGGGACTTCAGGTAATTACGGGGGAAGCTTCTGGGAGCGTCTGGCACCCTGCAGGCCTCCGAAGCAACCTCAGTTCCCACCCGCCCCCTTTCCAACCCCATACCCTGAGAAGGCTCATGAGCGACAGGCTCAACTGGAATCCAGGTCTCCTGATTTCTACCCGCTGTGCCGCCTCTCATGCCACCCACATACAGATCACAGCCCTAACCAGGAAACCAGTGCATCACGAGGGTCCCCAGAAGGGGGGAGGGAGACAGCTTGTCCACAGCTGAGTTTCTGATTCCACTCCAACCAGAACCATCTTGTTGGGAATCACCAAGACGGCCCAAGGTCACGGGCGCCGCGTGCAACTCCCCGATGGCCCAGACCCAGTGGGAAGAATCCGCCATGAATGCTTGACTTGTCACGTTCCCAGGGCTCATTGATGGCCACCAGGCTGCACGTGTCTGTCCTAGGATGATGAGCTCGGGAAGGGCCTGACTGTGTTCGGACTGGGGGCAGGACAGCTCTTCCTGCAGTGGTCGGCGTCTGACTCCCCTCACCCCTTCCCACTCCCGGGAAGAAGAGGGCGCGACAATGTCCCCACTCGCAAACCACTGACAACACCGATGACACCGTCCAGTCCATGGCCGCTACGTTTCCAGCTCCCGGCCCCCCTCAGAAAAGCAACTTCACCTGCAACAAAGGCACGAGGGGGACAGTTCGGCTGTCGCAACAAGGGCATGTGCAGGTACATGCTGGTCTCTGTCCCCTCACTGAGGGCCGGGGACGGCACCGGGAGACCACGAGCGAGCGTCATGCCAGCGGTGGGCTCGCTCCTGGGCTGCACCATCCCCGAGGCGCAGATCTGCCAAGAGCCGGAGGACGGTGAAGCGGAGGCTGCGAGCTGAACCAGATTTCCAGGGCCGCTCTGGAAGAGACCTTGTGCACCCACCCCCGGCTCGGCCCGCGGACACTTTGAGGCGTCCCTCAAGACAAGCTGGCCTCTGGAGGCTATCTGGGAAGGGTGGGGTGAGGGGCCCCGGCGGTAACATGAAAGGGGTTTTGGGATGAGAACGTCCTGTATGACCGGAACCACCCAGAATGAAGCATGGGGTCGTCCGAAGTCGGGGTCCCCAGAAGCAGAGCCTGAGGCAGGGGTTTGTCTGCGGGTCTCTGTCTGGGGAGCACAGCCAGCAGAAGAGGGGCGAGGGGAGCGGCAGGGGCAGGAGGCGGCCTCCGCTGCAGTGTGCCCTCAGCCCCGTCCCCCAGGGAGCCTGGAGCGGGGAGGGCACCAGACTTGGTTCCAACTTGAAGCGAGGGGAGGGGACACTTTATATCCTCACAGCCCTCAGGCAACAGCTGCAGGCTGCCTGGGGTGGGGGTGGGGCCACACCCCTCCCCCACAGTGACTCCTGGGTGGCCAGGGGCGCCTTTCTCCTGACAGGGCAGCTGTGAACCCCGACAGCCGACAGCCGGCGCGCACAGGTCGGGGAGTCAGCACCCGCCGTAGGAGGGAGCTGGGTGGCAGCGTCTGCGTCCAAGGGACAGCGTCACAGGGGGTCGGCCTTGGCGAGGAGGCCGTGGGGACAGTCATGAGGAGGGCACCGTGCTCTGAGCAGGGCAGGGCATCGGACCCGGCCGGGGTGGCCACAGGGATGACTCCCTCACCACCGCGGTTACGGCCCGCAAGTTCGTTCCTAAGGCAGCTTGCGTGTTATTATTATTCTTTAGTTCCGCGGTCACTGTCCGTGGGAGAGGCGTGCTGTGCCTGCCGCAGGCGTCCTGACAGCAGCACCGGCTCCCTCGGCGGCCCAGCGCTGACTGAGAAACCTGGGATGCTACCAACACCTTGAGGCGAACGTTAAACACGGCGGGAGCGAAAACACATCTGCTTTCACAACGCCGGCCCCCAGGGTGTGAGAAACACGGCTCACGCCTAAGAGCGTCTCCAAGCGCTCACTGGGCCTTTGTCCTGACAGCCTCGTGCCCGGATTCCACCTCGGAAGCAAGGACTTGTGCTACCGCACCTAGTGCTTTCAAGCGCCAAGTCCATTTCCTATGAACTGGCCTCCGGGTAAACCACAGCGTGACTGCACAACTAGGGACATGTGCGCTTGCCCCGGTCAGGGTGTCACTTCCGAGCTCCCCTCCAGGCCCTGACCCTGCCCGAAGGCTCTGCTCATTCTCTAGAGGACGCCTTCCCCCCCGCCTGACCCGTGTCCACCCACCCCTGCCACCTTCTGAAACAGTCCCCAGTTTTCACGGAAGCCCCCTCACCTCCCCAGGGGCTTCAGAGGCAGCAGCCAACTTCCCCCATTTCCAGGATGGGCCTGACGGGTCACAGGTCGGCCTCCCCCCGCCCCTGCACACCCTCGCCCAGGGACTGGTGTGGGCGGCTGAGTCAACAGTCCTGCTCACAGTTTGGCTCAGGGGTAGCCAGGGAGCCGCGTGGAGATTTGTCAGGGAAGATACTTCTGGCTCTCAAGAGAGAGACTGGCGTGGGCTCATGGGGGGCAGTGTGGGAACACGGCAGGAGCAAGTCAGCCTGGAGGCGAGGCCACCCAAAGAGGACAGCGCAGCAGAGCCAGCGGCAAGGTGCTATGCAGAGAAGCAGCCTCTGGTGGGGCTGGCCAGGAATCTGTGCTCCAGCCAATGGAGCTCGCCTTGTGGAGGCCAGTCCAGGTCAGCGTTTCTGTCACTTCAAAGTAACTCAAAATGCCACTTCCTCCAGGAAGCCACCTCTGATTGCCATTCCTAGTCCTCTCAATAAACTGGAACTCTCTTATTCCCAAACTTTCAGGGCACAATGTCCATGGCCTTTTAATATCAGATCTCTTCCCGTCTCCTGTTACTGTTACTGATCTACAGGTCAGACCCCTCTCTGACCCAAGTCCTCACGGGTGGATCCTCTTCAGGTCCATCCCTGAGGCCCAGTCTCCCTAGGACACGCGTTTGGAGAACATGGCACACACCTGCTGAATCAATGAGCAAATACGAATGTACTAAACTTAAGACAATCTTGTTAATTTTTATAAGAACTCAAGAACTTGATGGTGACCAGATACTTGCCATTTGAATCGTGATTCTAATTTTTACAGTTGGGAAATATAATTCAGTGTGCGGTAAAACATAAAATGTTGCACCTGCTCCCTCCAACATTACAGATACCTGCCACTTGGCACTTGTAACAAGCCAGTCTGTGGTTGGTTTGATGGGGATGATAGGTGGGTGGGGCTCACACTTACCTGGTTACTCACTCAATGGACGCTAGTCATTTTCTGTAATCCTGACTGCCAAGGGGGATTTCTTTCCCGCATTTTAGAGACAAGAGAACAGACACTCAGGGGGGTTGAATGACTCACCTCCCCGGGATCGCATAGCTCCTACATGAGGTGTGTGTACTTTCACAGCCCCGGACTGACTCTGCGGTCTGAATCTGTCACTGCCTGCCACCGTCTCCCTGGCTGGGGGGGCAGGGCCACGGGTCCCAGTCCTCGGGACCTCAAGGATGTCAACCCAGGGAGCATCCCTAGCCTTTGCTTCCAATCCAAACCAGCAGATAGGAGGTAGACTTTGGGAGCTCTCATTCTTCTCGTTCCTTTGTCCATACGCGCCGACAGAAAGAAGAGGCCCAGGGATCATCGGTCACCTCTGGCCTCCCAGAGAACACTCGTTTGGTCTTACGGTCAATTACATACCTAAGTGACTGTCCTCACAGGGGTGGGGATTATATCTAAGCTACTACATTTAGCCGATGTCTTTATTTAGCCAAATGTACTTTAAATCCTGGTACTTCTTTTGTTTGTTAATTAACGTAACACACTTCGGAGCACCTACTGCATGCCTGACTGTGCGGAGCTCCGGGGAAACAAAAGTGAGAAAGATCGCCTGGCTGGGTGTCACCTCCTATGGCGTGAGCAAGTGATGCTGGGGAGACGTGACTCCCACGCCAGGTGTAGGGAGTGAGAGCTAGAGGAGCCAGGGGGTAGCAGGGAGACTTTTGCCTGGGGGTGGGGGGAGGTCTCACAGAGGACTCCAATCTGCAGTGGGTTTTAAGGGATGTGTAAGAGTTTGCCTGGAAAGCCCTTTTCCTTTTCTGCAGAGAAACACCAAAGTCTTTATCCATTTCAATATTCAACAAATATTGATTGACAGACCTATGTCCATAAAAGCAAAATCGAGTATTGGCAACTAAAAACACCTAAGAAGTGGTTATAGAGTGGACCTCAGTAAATAGCTGACTGACGCAACCAGAGCCCACAGCCTAAATGGCCTGAAGTTTTTCCACGTGAGAACAGTGTGGTATGCAGACGACTCCACACCATAACGGAACACTTGGAAGGGGGTGCAGGACGAGGGAAGAGCTGCATCCGTATGGTTAGCACACACACAGGACACTGAAAAGGTACCAAAGGGTATGCCAGAAAAATCAGGCGTCCTTTGTCCCTGAAGCCCAATGGGCTCCGCGTCCGCAGGGAGCTGCCGAGGCCAATCCCAGGGTCAACCTTCCCCTGTCACCGGTTTGTTTCACCTGAAGGCTGGGCGCACAGCGCTCCTCTAATTTGCCACACTTCAAGTTCACCACCAGCCTTTCAAATAAACTGCCCACAAAACTTGGATGAAAGCCCCTCAGTGCGCCTGGACCCGTTTTCGCTCCAGAAACAAGATTCACAGTAACCTCAAGCTTGTGCCCAAGCTGCACCTGCGTGGGAATCGATGACCCATGGTCACAGACAAGAAACAGGCCTTTTAGCCAGCGCCATGTGGCCTCCGGGGACTGTCCATGGGCCTCTGGGGGGGGGGGG
>NW_024423343.1:3655753-3752423 GCF_017311325.1 Ursus maritimus
GGGGGGGGGGGCGGTAGGCACCAAGTGGCACGACCCCACCAAGCGGCACGACCAAGCGGGGCGTTCGCCCCTGACCCTGCGGGCCACTCCTCCCCCCCACCCCGCGCGCCGTTCCCCCAGCTCCGCTCCCCGGGGAGGAGGGGGCACAGTGGCCCAAGGGAGCCAGGGCGTGGGGAGGGGTCAGCGTCGCCAGCCTGTCCCCAGGCTCCCAAGGACCGGCGGTCTGGCCCGCCGACATCCCGCCCCCGCGCCGCCGGCGGACATACAGAGCGACCGACCGCTGCGCGACCGCTGCGGCTGCGCCCCCGCCCGCCCCCCGCGCCGCGGGCCCGCCGGACGCCCACCTCCCGCGCGATCTGGTTCAGCGCGTCGTCCTCCGCCGTCAGCCGCTCCCGGTTGGGGAGCCGCTTGCGCCCCGAGCCCTGCGTGCCCATGTCCATCGGCCGCGCCGCCCGCTGCTGCCGCGGGGCCCGCCGCTCCCGCCGCTCGCGCCCCTCTTGGGCCGGCCCAGGCCCCGCTCCGCCCCTCCCTCCGCCGCGGCGTCATGGCGTCAGCGGGCGCGGGCCGGGGACGCGGGGACACGCCGGAGGGGGGGACGCGGGGCCGGGGGCGCGGCGACACGCCGGACGGTGGAGGAGACACGGGGGCTGGGGCGCGGAGACACGTCGGAGAGGGAGACGCGGGGCCGGGGCGCCGGGGGCACGCAGGAGGGGGGACGCGGGGGTCGGGGGCGTGGCGACACGCCGGAGCAGGGGGTACACGGGGGCCGGGGCAGGAGGACATGTCGGAGCAGGGGACACCGGGCGCCAGGGAGCTGCGGAGACTCCAGGAGACGGAGACAGGGGCGCGGGGACGTCCGAGGAGGGGACACGAGGACCTGACACCGGGGACCTGCGGGGACGCCAGGGGCTGGGGGCGCGAGGACGCCAGGTGGAACTGGGCAGGGGGTGCTCGGGGACGCCAAACGTGGAGAGAGCGAGGGGGTTTGGGATGGCTGGGGGTTGATGGCCCAAGGATGCGGAGGTGACGGGCTGGGGGCCCAGGTGGGTAGAGGGGGCGAGGGAACGCGGAGGGTTCAGAGGCCTGGAGGCCTGGGGCCGGAGTGGGGGGCGGCACTGGAGGGTGAGTCCTGCGAGTGGTCGTGGACCACCACCCGCTGCAGGGCAGCGGCTCCTGGTGCAGCTGGGACCTGGGCTGGGGAGCTCTAAGGCTCCTGGGAATGGTGTTGCCGAGAAGGGTTTGCGGGGAGGAGTGAGTGCAAAGATGTGGCTAGGATGGGTGCCCCCAATGAGTTGGAGTCAGGCAGTCACCCATGGGGTCAGAGGCAGACTCTGGGGTCAGGTCCAGGGCTGTTCAGATCCACTGGCAGCTACCAGACCCTGATGTTGGAGCTCCTGAGCTTGGTAACACATCCAGAGTCATCAGGTGATGTACACGGTTCCTTCTTCACTTGCTTGTCCTCTGCGACTTACACTTCACTCCTGTGCCTCCAGCTGTTGAAAAAGGAATGAATTTGGGGCACCTGGGTGACTCCGTCGTTAAGCGTCTGCCTTCCGTTCAGGGCGTGATCCCAGGGTCCTGGGATCGAGACCCACATCAGGCTCCCTCCTCCGCTGGGAGCCTGCTTCTTCCTCTCCCACTCCCTCTGCTTGTGTTCTCTCTCTCGCTGGCTGTCTCTCTCTCTCTCTGTCAAGTAAATAAATAAAATCTTAAAAAAAAAAAAAAGAAAAGGAAAAAAGAGGAATGAATTTACCTCCCACACTCTAAAAATGGATTTTAAAATAAATTGGAGAATCAGATAACGTTCACGAAGCCATTGCCTTCTTGGCCATGGTAATGATGCAAGTAACTGTTACCTGTCAGTACTGAATTAGAAAAGAGGAAAGGTGCTCGTCCCATAGTTACTGGGATGTTTGGATGTTTGGGGTATGGGGAGATCTTTAATGGGCCAGAGGAAGAATGGGAGGGAGGGGGCCACACTGAAGTCACTTGTGTCTCTCCCCCACCCCCACCAGAGCCCCACAGCTAAGTACAGTGAACATTTTGGTATATTTCTAACCAAGTGACTGTGACCAGGTTGGTTTGGGTTCTTAGGAAGTAACTTGGAAGCTGAATGGAGCAGGGAACAGATAGGGGACCCTGCAGTAGCAGGGAAAGTTGATGAGGTTTTATTGCTGGGAAAACGCCAGTGAGAGAAGGACACAGGAGGGAGGAGAGGGGAGCTGATCCAGGTGCTCAGCACACCTGAGCGGACTTCAGGGCAGTGGGTGGACAAGGCAGACAAAGCAGGTGTTAGGGTAATGACCTTGTTCATTACCACATTCCCAGAGCTTACCCATACCTGACACATTGTAGGCACTGAGGACATGTCTGTTGATTGAATCTCCTGTACCATATTACACCACTTAGAACCCCATACTCCCTGGATGACATAACCCTGGCTGGAGGATACCATCTCTTGCTCTGCCCGTAGCCTTACTGGAGGTGGCTCGCCACTTCCCCATGATGCATTGCGGGTGACTGTGTGTGTTTGCTCAGGCTGGTTCTCATCCCCATCACTTCACTCATTCATTCACTCACACCTGCTACCTGGCAGGTGCCGTGCTGGAGGCTGGGGCATAACCGTAAAGGACATGGCCCCTGCTCTCTTGGGACTTACCTAAGATACCTGGAACTCCTCATCTCAGGCCCCATTAAAGCCTCCTACGTCTCCTTTCTAGAAGAAGCCTTCCCAACTCCCCAAGCCTGTCCCTCCTTCCCTCATTGTTCTTCATCAGAACTTTGAGCCAGTTTTTATTCCAGCACTTACATTCTTCTGTAGCGGTCTGTTGACATGAGGAGGGCAGGGAAAGACCACGTCTCGCTCATCCTTTTGTCCTCACTGGGGATTGGATGTGCTGCTGCTTCATTGTAATGGGAACGTACGGCTGAACTTGGGGAACTGAATCTAGTCCTCGACCTTCCTGTTCACTGTCCCTATTGGCTTTTGTCAGAGACAGGGGACTCTTTCCCTGGGACTGGCCAGAGGTGTTTCTAAACATTCCCAGTGCCTAGGCAGTGTTCTCAGACACCAGGGTGAATTTTGTCCCCACCCCTCCTCTTCACCCCCCATCCTGAGGAAAGCCACCTCTTGGGACTCGTCTGAACCAGTGTTGGTAATCTTCAGTCCTATGACCACATGACCTCCCAGACCGCAGTCCAGGTGCTTTTTCCTCCTCTCTGGCCATGTGCTCTCAGACTGGCTGGTTGTCCCTTTAGAATCAGTGTTCACCTTTAAGTGGAAATGCTAATGCCTGCTTTGTGGGGGCGATGGGGGGGGCAGTCCATATAAAGAGTATTTCCGGGCATGACACACAGGCCATGAGTAAATGGTCCCTCCAGGTCCTGGCCCTAAAGACCTGGGTCTGGAATGAATGGTGGGTGGCAGCTCCTGCTGGGCATGGCGGGGTGGGGGTGGGGGGCAGAGATATTAGGCCCCTTTGTGGTCTCCCCTCTTCTCGTGGTGCCCCTTGGAGGGAGGTAGAAAGCTATGAGATCTCATCCATCCAGGCTGAGCCCCAGGCTCACCAAGAAGCTGAAACGTTCTCAGCCCTGGACCCTGGGCCTCTCCTGCATGGTCATCTGGGAACCTCGTTCTACCTAGAAGAAGTCTCCGGGGTTGGGCCACGACCGCCATGGAACCCCCCCCCCATGCAGTCCTTTTCCTGTGCTCCTACTATAGCTGCTGGCTTGGCCCATGAGGGTTATTTCAGAGCAGGAGATAGAGAACAGGCATCACAGGTCCCACATCCAGGCCAAGAGAATCGGTATGTTCCTCTCCAAGCCTGGTGCAGAGGTCCTTCACGAAGAAACAGATGCTACATTCAGGAAGGGTCCGTGACAAAGTAGTGGTAGCCAGGGCAACTTTGGTAAGGGGCATCCCACAGTGGAGCCCACATGGAATTTCCATCCTCGGCACAGTGTTCCCTTTGTTTGGGGACCTCACGAGGCCAGCCTGCGGGCTGGCTGGAGGAAGAAGTTAATGAGCACCCCTGGGGGCGTCATCCAGCCTGCAGGCCCTCCATGGGAGGTCACGTGGGCTGAGAGGTGACTCACTCAGGTCCCTTGAGCAAGACTTGCTTGTGGTTCTGCCCCAAATTTCTTTGACTTGTATTCTGGCCTTGCTCTTCCAATGAACGTGGGATGGCATGACCTCACTTGGGGGACAGCTAGGGGAGAATTACATCCCCTCACAGGGATGGCTTGAAAGACAGTGGATAGAGCGTGGAGCTGAAGTCATGCTCGGAACAGGCTGGCTGAGGTCAGAATCGACACGTCCTATGCTTGGGAGGTGACTGGCTTGTCTCCAGGGGCCAGGTGGCCTTTGTTTCCTCACTTAGCAGCTTGTGCACAGCATCCCCAAAGTAGAACATTGGACCACTACCCACTTCCAACCCGGTTTTGCCATTTCCAGTTAACTTTTTCATGTCTCTCGAGGTTGAAACTTTAGAATCATCTTGGATTCCTATTTCTCCCCTAACCTCGGATTTATTCTTTCCTTCCTTTCTATCTGATCTTTTCCATCCCCCTCCAGCATCTCTTCTGACACTGATGGTCTGTATCTGGCTCACCTTATCACACCTGTGGATTACTTGCCGTGAATCATTTCTTGGACTTGGGGTCTCCAGGGTGGCATGCACAAGAGAATCCACTGAGATACAGGAAGAGTAGGATACTAGAACTTCTATAAATATGTATTTTAAACTAAAAATAAAAATTATATGTCAAATATTAATTTGATATTGTGGCCCCATAATTTGACATGAGCCCCTATATATTGATATTTGATACATAACCTCACTTAAGTGGCCTCATGTCGTGTCATGATGATGCACAAAGTATTCCCAGGTGCTGGTAGCAGCATTCTCTCTCATGAGATCATTTTCAGAGTATTTTAATGTATCTGAATTAGCAAGGTTAAATCGATTTATGGATTACACAAACTAGTTTTTTTTTTTTAAGATTTTATTTATTTATTCGACAGAGATAGAGACAGCCAGCGAGAGAGGGAACACAAGCAGGGGGAGTGGGAGAGGAAGAAGCAGGCTCATAGCAGAGGAGCCTGATGTGGGGCTCGATCCCATAACGCTGGGATCACGCCCTGAGCCAAAGGCAGACGCTTAACCGCTTTGCCACCCAGGCGCCCCTACACAAACTAGTTTTAACTAAAACTCAAAAAGTAAACCAACGGCTTCAAAGGATTTAAAAGATTCTTTGAAAAATAATCCCCCCAAATCATAAGCAAACAGGAAAACAAGATACAGATTTCTTAATCCAAGTAGAAGCTGTTCATTGACCTCAATGTAAGGTTAGTAGATATGGTGAAAGAGTTAGTAATTATTGTAATTATCAGAAACTGTGAAACTTAATTTACATTTCTTATCATTAATGATTAGCTTCATTTTAAGTGGATGTTGTTCCTTAATTTACTAACCAATGGTGATAGATTGTGAAAATAATTTATACATAAATAAATATATAAATATTTATAGGGGTATTTAAAAATATTTAGTGATTGAATTCATGGTAATAAAAAAGTCTGGGTTCTAGACCAGTAAGTCTTAAATTTGGGGGGATTGTGAACTCCTTTGAGAACCTGATGAAAACTGGGTTCCTCTCCCCACTCCCCACAAAAAGGCATGTGAACAGGAAATTTGAATACAATCTTAAAGGATGATACTTTGAAGTTGTCCTGAGCCATTTGACTCCTATTCTATTGTCCCCATTCAAGCTTTTCCACCTACTGGGTAGGATCATCTTCCAAAATATCCTTGGCATGTTGCACACTCTAGACTCTAGAGCAGCTCCCTACTATGGTGGCTGGTCTGGAGCATCCCAGTGGGTGTGACTTGTGTCACCGATGAAGTAGGACCAATGATAGTTGAAATGCTGAAGTTCGTGAAATCATTTGCTCTAAGTGATGTTACCATAGTAATGTCATCCCCACCTAGTGCTCCCCAGTGGCAGGAA
The DNA here is from genome assembly GCF_017311325.1 of Ursus maritimus. Lineage (NCBI taxonomy): Eukaryota > Metazoa > Chordata > Mammalia > Carnivora > Ursidae > Ursus > Ursus maritimus. The sequence goes on from NW_024423343.1 coordinate 3,661,763, forward strand.
TTTTGCACAAATAAGGCACTTTGGTAGGAGGACATCACACCCGGGATAATTATGTGCATGTGTGTCTCTGGGGAGAAAGTTGAGGGTGGCTGTCCTCCTACACACAGTGTCAGCTCCTTAGCCAGCCCCTTGGAGCAGCTCTGCCAGGACAGCATTCCCAAGACCTGGGACCACGGTTGCCTTTTCACAGCCCAGAGAGCCTTGTTCAAGGTCATGGACCCATGAGTGCTCAGAAAACGTTTGTGGCTTGATGGTATAAAGAGCCCTTCCATAAGGTGCCATATGAAAGAGGATGTGAAGACCAATTTCCTTTTTACTTGTGGAGGAGAAATGTTACAGATACTTACTGACAAGCAATGGAATACATTTTCTCCTAGCATGGGATTTATTAACTATACTTCAAGTGGTTTTAAAAATAGGTGTCAGAGGACTTTTAGATTCTAGCAATGGAGACAAAGCTTATATTAAACTAATCTTCCTGCCAACGATAATTACAAACCTCAAACAAAATATAAAATATAGCCATTCTCAGGCACTGGAGAATCATCAAACTTGATGGAGACGGGAGTGGCTATAACCTGCGGAGTCAGGGCAGTAAAAGAAGTGACCATATGTCCCCAGAGGACATTCTCGGGCTTCAGGGTGCCCTGGGGATAGAACTGAAGATCGGTTGGACTGAGGAGCTAGATGCTAAGATCGAGGCTAAAGTACAGCTGGGAATTTAGTGAGGAAGTCCCAGAGAAGGGGCTGCAGAGAGGACCAAGCTTTGGGATCTGCATACAAACTTATTCAGAACCCACAGCCGAGTCCTGAAGTAGGTGTGAGGTGAGACTCCAAGGCACCCAGAAGAAAGCAACAGCTGGGTTGAGCAGAGGTTCTAGCAGCTGCCTAGTGCTGGGGAGATGAAGTAGGAATTCAGGTCCTACCAAGTTACAAGGATATGGCAAACACCTTGAGCCTTTCACTGAAACTCCAGAAGGACCCCTTAAGACCACATTCAAGGACTAAGGGTTATGACAGGAAAATCAAAATACCACACTTACTGGAGCAAAGCCTAGAACTGAGTCTCAGCAAATCAAGGTGACACGGGATCAAGGTAACTGTCTGCTAGAAGCAAAGTCAGCACTCTTCAAAAGAAGATAATGGAATTCAGAGTCGCTGGTGGGTGCTGCCCACTGTGTACAACACAACTAAAGAATTCCTAGAAAGAAAATGTGACTCAGGAGGAAAACTAATTGGTCAGGAGAGCCTCACACATGACCCAGACAATGAGATTAGCAGATGAGTAATATGAAAGAACAGAAGGATGGGGATAATGGATGAAGTGAGAGGAAATTCAGGAAGGATTTAGGAACTCCAAAAATGAACCAAATAGAAATTGTAGAACTGGAAAATATAATATTTGCAATTAAAAATTCGTTGAATAGAATGAATAGATTGGATAACGTAGAAGAAAGGACACTGAACTGGAGGAATGGTCAATAAAATTACCCAAACAGAAGGACAGAAAGAAAAAACATTTAAAAATCCCCAAATAAGCAGGTCCCAGGGATTCAGGCCACCGCAGTGGTCAACTGACTTTTGATAAAGACACTAAGATATTTTAATGGAGAAAGGAAAGTCTTTTTTTAGTAAATGGGGGCGGGAACAACTGGTATCCATAGGCAAAATACAGCTTGACCCTCACCTCACAACGAACACAATAATTTAATCACAGATTTCAGGCCTAACCCTAAAAGCTAAAGCTATAAGATTTCTAGGAGAAAAATGGAGGAGAGTATCTGTGAGACCTTGGGGTAGGCAAACATTTCTTAGATAATGTACACTAATCATCAAGTACAAAATTGATAAATTGGATTTCATCAAAATTAAACATTTGTGCTTATTTAAAAATTCAATTATGAAAATGAAAAACGAGCCACAGTCGGGGAGAAAATATCCACAGTGCATAGATGTGACAAAGCACTTCTATCAAGAATATATAAAGACTTCTACAAATCAATAAGAAAAAGTATAGAGATGAATTATTTAAATAATGGGCAAAAATTGTGGACGGCAGTCTGGACGTTTCTCAAAAAACTGAAAATAGAAGTACCCTATGATCAAGGAGTCACACTACTGGGTATTTACCCAAAAAATACCAGGGCACTAATTCAAAGGGATACATGCATCCTCATGTCTACTGCAGCATTATTTACAAGAGCCAAACTATGGAAGTAGCCCAACTGTCCATGGATAGATGACCGGGTAAGGAAGATGCGGTGCATACATACACGGAATATTATTCAGCCATTAAAAAAGAATGAAATCTTGCCATTTGCAACAATGGATGGAGCTAGAGAGCATAATGCTAAAAAAATAAGTCAGTCAGAGAAAGACAAATACTGTATGATTTCACCCACATGTGGAATTTAAGAAACAAAACAAATCAGCAAAGGAAAAAAGAGAGAGAGACAAACCAAGAAACAGACTCTTAATTCTAGAGAACACACTCATGGTCACTAGCGGGGAGGTGGGTGGAGGGCTGGGTGAAAGGGGAGACGGGGATTAAAGAGTACACTTATCACGATGAAAAAACTAAAATGAAATGATTGAAATAAACAAATAAATAATGGGCAAGATTTGTAGGCTTGCACAGACACCTCGTATAAGAACATACACAAATGTTCTAACTGGAGAGGGGCTCAGCATCTTTCTCATCGAGGAGACGCAAAGTAAAACCAAGTCATACACCACTTCTCCCCCCCGTTGGAATGTCTGCAGTGGAAAAGACTGGCAAGAGCAAGCGTGGCTGAGGATGCCGAGCACATGGGACTCTCAGACTTTGCTGGTGGGAAGGTAAATTGTGAGCCACTTCGGAATGCTGTTCTTAGAAGCATAACCTACCCTGTGATCCGGTCGTGCAACTCCTCGGTGTTTACCCACGGGAAGCTGAAAACACGTCCACAAGAAGATGTGTACAAGAATATTCTTCGTAGTCGAAAGCTGACAACCAAACCAGTGCCCATCAACGCGGGAATGGACAAGCACATTGTAGAGACAGAGGTAACAGCACTCAGCAGCGGACGCCAACACACCGTGTAGACAGTAACATGGATGAATCTCTGAAACATTATGTTGAGTGAGAGAAGCCAGACACAAAACACTGAACGATTCCATCTCTATGAACTTCTAAACCACAAGTCAGAGTAGTGATTGCTTTCTGGGGGGGAGGGGGTGGAATGACCACAGAGCGGCAGGAGGGAACTTTTGGGGGTGATGGCACGGTCGTAGACTTGCAGTGAGGTGGCTGCTGCATAGGGTGACCAGCTGTCCGGTTCACCTGGGAATACGGGCTTCCTGAGATGTCAGACTTTCAGTTTTAAAACAGGGGCAGTCTCAGAAAAGCTGAAACCAGTTGGTCACCCCACATGACCAGCATGTACGCGTTTGTCATAAAAGTTTTGCATGCACACCTACATGCACGTGGAAGTACATTCACACTTAACATTCGTGCATCTTATTACATGTAAGTTACACTCAACACAGAAGAGTGTTTTAGGGGCGCCTGGCTGGCTCAGTCGGTTAAGCCTCCCACTCTTGGTTCCAGCTCAGGTCAGGATCTTGGGATCCTGAGATCGAGCCCCTGGGAGCTCCGTGCACTCAGCGCCAAGTCTACTTCTCTGCCTCTTCTTCCCTCTGCCCCTCCCACCACTCGCTCTCAAAACGAAATCGATGAATCTTTAAAAAAAAAAAAAAAGTTTTTTAAAAGGGAAAACAACCAAACCATTGAAAATAGAAGTTGACAACAGAAGAAAGCATTTGCCTTTCAGGCATCCAATCAAACTCAGTTTTGATGTAATGGCTGTGAAGGGATCATAACTTAAGGGGCTGCCCAGCACGTCCCCTGTACGCCTCCCTTCCTTCAGGACGTGGGGATGTTGGATAAACAAAGGGACAGTTGGTGTTCGCTGTATTTGATACCGTCTTCTGGGAGAGAGTTTAGCAGGTTGGGATAGTTCCATTTACGTCCTCCCTACCATTTGTTGTGGGGTCTCAGATACCCACGGACACAGTTTTCCTGCAGAAGGACCCCTGGTAACATCAGGACACCAAGATAAGCAGGTGATTCGCTCACAGTACAGGTTGGCTTGTTTGGCTTGAGGTGAAAGGAATCTCGAAGCTCACCCCCACCCCCACCCCACCCCTGGCCCATTAATCCCCATAAGCTTTTCCAGACTCAGGCAGAGCCAGGGTATTCTGGGCTGTGTTTGGATTTGCTGTTGTTTTCTGTCTGGTACTTGCCTGGGTGACCTTAGGTACAGGCTGGTCCCTGTGTGATCTGGGGGTTTGCACACACGCCCACACATCTGGGGACGCGTTCTGAGGGGGAAGTCACCGTGCCCCTCCGCCGCTTACATGTAGCAGTTAGCTAATGCAGTCTTTCCCCTTCTAAGCATCCCCGTATTTCCCAGCAAAACACCGTCCTTATCAATTACTCACTCCCAATCCTCCAAAGCAGAAATTGAGCACAGATGTGTCAGATCGTTTTCATTATTATGGGAAGATGATTGCCATATTTTTGGAAGTGGCTTTTAAAAGCACTCCGTGTCCTCAAATTGCCAATTTTTAAACCATACAAACATTTTACCAAGTTTTTGTTATGCTGAATAATGCTCTGAGGAGTTTCTCCCAAAAAAAATCAGTGGAAATGTCTGCACTTGAAGATAGCACTGACCAATTGGAAACCTTCTGGAGGGGCCCACGCTCTGCCTGGTTGCTCTCTCAGCTGTAACAGGGCTCGGGGCTCGGGGCCAAGGCAAAGCCTCCTTGCCAGCACCCTATCTATTTTAGGAACATAATAGAAAAATAGTTTGCCACTTACTCATTTGCATCCTGTGCTCAAGGTGAATTCTTTATATCCATCTCCCCAGACAAAGAACAGTTTATAACATTTGCTACAAGCAATTTAAAAAATTCAGCTTTGTTTCAAGCAGAACAAAGATTATATGGTTTTTTTTCTCAGAAACATTTTTCTAGCTCACAGCAAAATGTAATCACAATACAAGATAAGATCCTTGGAATGATCAACTGAAATAACCCCCCCACACCCCCTCCCTCGCAGAGTGCCTGGCAGTGACACGTGTATACATGCAGTGAAGCCCTACTGAATGCAGTGTGTGCACGGGAGAGAAGAAAAGGAGGGAGACTGGTTCCTGTCCTCAGTGGGTCTCAAGGCAGCAAAAGGAGCCAAAGCACGAGTCAAGTCCAGAACCGCCCTTCTCCAGTGGAGCTTCTCCCTGGCAAATCAGGAAGGAACACCAGATTCATGGATAGATGTGATTTTTTCCCACAGGAAGAGACGGTAGCAGAGGAAAGCCCAGGCAGGGGAGCTGGGCACAGCACCCTTGCTGTTACACGGGCCTCGCGGTCATGATTTCACTGCCCTAAGAACAAAATGTTAGACCGTGAAGGGTAGAAGGTTATGCCACCCCAAAATGTGCCTCTTTGGCATGAGAGTTATTCTGAGCCGATTATTTTAAGAAACAGTAGACACAGAAGAAGCTCAGAATGCAGATTAGCAGTCGCCCTTTTGTGAGAGAAATTTGCATGTACAGAGGCAGCTCTGGGTGTGGGGGCGTCCCTCTCTACCAGGGAGACAAGCTGACTCTGAACCACAAGGAACTCTGATCAGTGGGAAGGTGTCACTTGAATCTACACAACCTTATCCTTGCTCACTGTGCTTTTCCTGCTGACCTCCCCTAACTGGACACCCACTCTGCCTTTTGTCTTTGCTGAAGATGGCATTTCAGCCAGAGCCTTGGGCCACCTGGAGAGTTACTCATTTTTTTCTGGGTACCTCCCATGTATGCATGAGGTGCACATGTTAATAAACTTCTGTTTGTTTTTCACTTTTTGTTACTCTGTATTTTATTACAGGGCTCTCAGCCAAGAACTCAGAAGGATAGAGCAAAAATTATTGTTTCTCCCCCACAGCCGTCTCTGTGTCCTCCCTGGGAACACCAGTGCTATCATTCTGAGAAAGGGACTCTGGATCCTTGCTCAGCACCAGACCTTAGCTATTGACCAAAGCTGCTGGCTGCCTTGATTGGGCAGAGATGAGACACCGCTCCCAAGAGGAAGGAGGGCCTCTGGACTTGCGGAGGAGAGTGTGGGTGGGAAGGGCAGGGACTGGGCTGGGGGATGGGCCAGGGCTGATCCCAGGAAGGAAGGCCACCCTCCAGAACAAGCCTAGAGAAGGGGACACTTTAAGAGGTGCCTGAGAGAGGAGAGCAAAGAAGAGATAGTCTAGGCCACGAATCTGCAGGTAAGCTTGTGTGCACCCTCGTGTGGGGGTGTGGGGGTGTGCGCGCACACGTGCATGTGCGTGCGAGCAGAGTACATCACTAACTTTCTGCTTCCCAGTCTTGGGCAAGAACTTGCTTTTTGTCTTTCTGGGCAGTTGATGAATGCATTGTGGGGGAACCATCCACATGCAGGATACTCAAATTATTTCGGTTCCTAAATGAAATGTGTCTTGCATTCTGTCACTCACACGGTCATATAACTGTGCTAGGCCCTTTTTGGGTGGGAAGCCCAACTTCTTGTTTTTTTCATTTACCCACCATGCACCAGTTCACTCGCCATTTCAATAAATACTTACTGACGGTCCTCGGGGAACAAGGTCCTCCTCCTTTGGTGGAGTCCCAAGGGAAGCAAAGCCTTTTCCTCCATACTTGAAGACCCTCTTTCTCACTATTCTTTTTTTTTTTTTTCTGAGAGAGAGCGTGAGCGCATGAGGATGGGGGGAGAGGTAGGGAGAGTGGGAGAGAATCTTAAGCAGATCTCACAAAACTGAGATCATGACCTGAGCTGAAATCAGGAGTCGGACGCTTAGCCGACTAAGCCATCCAGGCGTTCCCCCCCCCCCCCGGCATTGATGGTAGTACATCCTATGGTTATTGGGGCTTTTAGAGTTGCCGGTCCTGGTGAAAGAGCCTCTGCTGTGAAATCTTACCCCAGCCTCTGTTTCTAGTTCTGCCCCCTGGGAAAGTGTCTTCTGCATCCCGCCATGTTCCGGGGAGGATAATGGTCTACTCAGGCTTCAGTGCTTAGAGAAGCCGCCTTCACAGCCAACCTGGAGAGGAAGAGAGAGACATGGAAGCAGATCAGGTACGTGCCTTCCCCACTTGCTTCCACACCGGCATTTCTGCCAGTGCATCTCCGCACTTCTGGGCGGGGCACGTGCGCGTGGAGGGCTTTGGTAATTCAGGTAATTCAGGGGCTCATCATAGACTGTTATGGCCACATTTACTGTATTGCTGGCGTGAATAATTTAATTTATTGTACTCTTTACTTTTTTTGACATTTTCTTTGGCCTTCTCACTACACAGTAGGCTCCCGAGGGCATTTCTCTGTGGCTCCGTAGCTCTCTGGCACGGTTCCGGGGGCACGAGAAGGTTTTTGATAAATGCTTAATGAGGGATACGTTTTGAGATCTCTTATGCAAGAGGAATGTTGTGCTCACTCCATTCTCTGTTGGTCAGACTGCTCTTGGGGCTTCGATCTGGTTCTGGGATAAATTTATGTGGGGCATCGAGGAAGTATCCAGAAGGGCAACTGGGAGAGGGGATTCGGTGATGTGAAGAAGCCGAGCGGAGTGGACCACTGAGATTGTGAAGACGGAGCAGCAGGCGTGGCTGCAGTTCGCTGATGCCACGTGAGGGAGACTTTCTCAGTGTTAGACCCTAAGGGGCACAAGGAGCCTCCGGGCAAAGCACACTTTCCAAGAGAGGCCCAAGGAGGGGCTGGCGTCAGGCCGGCGGTGCACCCCCGCCTGTGTTTCCTTACCGCTAGCTCCAGGCATGACAATAGGAAGCTCTTGGAAAATGCACTTAGGATCCAGTAGTCGGGAAATGCTGGTTTAAATCGGGTCAAACAGGTTGCACCCCCATGGGACTTCTCAGGCTCTTCTACACGCAGACGCGCATTGACTCTCCAAGAAAGGATTGCAAGGAATGGCCATTCTGAACGCAACTGGCCACAGAGCCCTTGTCCTCGAATCATATCACACAGGTCTAGAATGCACAGAGCCCACTTCTGGAGATAACAGAGTATGGGTCTGTGGGACCAGATGTGGGTCAAGGGCTCCTCCGGTTGCCAGACTGTAGCAGAGTGACTCGGCCACCAAGCTGGGTGCCCTACTTGGAGCTTTCTGTGGCTGTCTCAGTCCATCCGGGCTGCTACCACAGAAAGCCATGGATGGGGTGGCTTACAAACAACAGACCTTTATTTCTCACAGTTCTGGAGGCTACCAAGGCCACGATCAAGGTGCTGGCAGATTTGGTGTCACTGGAGGCCCACTTCCAGGTTGAGGGACTTGCTGTGTCCTCATGTTGTGGAAGGGAGGAGAGATCAATCTGGGGTTTCTTTTACAAGGGCACTAATCCTATTCATGACGACTCCGCCCTCATAGCCTACTCCCCTCCTAAAGGCCCCACCTCCTAATACCATCAGATGGGGGTGAGGGGGCGAGGGGGGTGGGTTTAGGTTTCAGCAGGTGGATTTTGCAGGGACCCATCGGTGGTTTCAGCATAGCCACCGGTGTCTTTTCTGTCCGGAATCAGAGTGCATTTTAGGTACATTTGCCCTGATAAATTGAAACACTATAAAACCAGATTGGTGGTCACGTTTTAGAGTCTGTAGGCCGTGCTCAGCATGAGTAAGAATTATTACACGATCATCATTAGAGTAACAGCCATCGCTCTGAAGGTTGTCTGCCCTGCTCCAAAGAACCCCCTTTTCGCTCAGATATTTATTCATGTTCATCGACTGGACAGTCCATGGGCCATGGGTATGTGAGTTTGGGGTGGAGACTGAGTGACCGACAGCCACGCAGGGCTGATCCTTCGTCCTTCCCAGAGCTGAGGGCTGCTGCGAGTAGGGAGAAGTAGAGAGGCTGGTTCCAGGCTCGCTGTCCTGGGCTTCAAAAAGCCACCTCAGGAGATGGCTAATAAAATCCCTTCTATTCCTGGTAGCTTGAGTTAATTTAGTAACTTGCAGCCAAAAGAATGTTTTCGAAATACACTGGAGACTGCCCCTCCCTGGCTTCCGGTGGTTTGCTGCAATCTTTGGCTTCCCCTGGCTTATAGAAGCATCCCCTCCATCTTGGCCTAACTTCCCCTTCTTGTAAGGACACCTGTCACACTGGATTAGATCCCACTGTGATGACCTCACTTCAACCTGATGACCACTGTTTGCCTTTAGGTCCAGATGAGGTCGCATGCTGAAGTCCTGGGCATTAGGACTTCAACATACGAATTCTGGGAGGACCCAATCCAACTCGTGACCTTGGCTGCCATAAATACTCATGAGAAGGTCAGTCAACGTGCTTTCCGGTAGGTCTGTCTCTGTGAAAAGCAAGCTGGGAGTTTGCTGAGGTGCAGACCTTTGAGGTTCCCGAACCAAGAGAAGTCTTTGGACTCTAAGCGCTTGTACTAGGTTGAAGAGCACCCCTCAAATTCACATCCAAGGAGCACCAGGGATGGCCAGGAACCACCAGAAGCTGGGAGAGAGGCATGGAACAGATTCTCTCTCAGAGCTTCCAGAAGGAACCAACCCTGTTGACACCTTGATTTCCAAGCCTCCAGGACTGTGGGACGATGCATTTCTGTTGTTTGAAGCCACCCATTCTGTGGTCATTAGTTACCATCAGCCCCAGGAAACTAGCGCAGAATGTAACCCAGCCAGGGCCCTCTGTGAGGTTAATTGCCCGACAGAACATCAGACCAAGCCCAGGTCCTTCTGAGCTTGGTCCCACTCGTGGCTGCATGGATCACACGCTGTGAGGCGCCCCCAGCACTCCCCGGGCCCCAGCCAACAGGTGCTGGGCATGGAGTTTCCCCAACAGAGATGATGGTTGTAACACGAGCACACACTCACTACGTCATTTGTTAGTTCTAAGTGACTAACTAGGACGATCATATTCTCTTGTGAAGCACTTGGCCACAAGAACAGAGACCAAGAAGGAACAAAAGGACAGCAGTGGGACTCTGGAGAGGTGGCAGATTATCATTTGGTCCCTAGAACTGCAGCAAGTCCTGAATCCCTTCAGCCCAGCCCCCATGAGATCCAGAGTGCCCTCCCACTGAAGTCCCTGTCGCTTCTTACAGCCGAAGAACTGATGACATGGTGGCCTTGTCCCTGCCGGCTGGGCAGGGGCTGGGGACCCCGCAGCCGGGGAAAGAGGGAGCTGAGCTGTGCCGTGGAGCCCCAGGGCAACAGCAGCACCAGCGCTAGTCAGGAGGCCCATCTGGAGACCAGCTCCCCAACCAGCAGCTGGTGCAGGGCTCCTCCCCACGCTTTGTAATAGGATGGGTTTTGGGGGAGCACTCGAATGAAAGGGCCCTTGCCTCTCACCCCTGCAGCTAGAACCTCCACTCCCTGCAGAGGTCAGTGTAGGGCCTGTCTGGCCTCTGCCTTGTCCTCCCCCACTGCAGAGAGGAAAGTATGGGTTGGCAAGCAAGCACAGAGGGAGGTTCAGGGCCTGACCTTGGGTTTGGAGCCTGCACTCTCCTTTGCAGGTTGTGGGACCCAGGGCAGGTCTCTGACTTCTCTGAGCCTCAGTTCCTGCATCTGTAGAAGACGAATAAAGCCGGGCCTAGGCCACAGGAAGTTGTGAGCAGTCAAAGGTTGGGTAGGGTCAAGTCCCAGCACAGAGCCTGGAATGGCACGAAGCCGTTGTATGTGTGTGCTGGGGGGCGGATCTTGGCCCTGGAAGGAAGGGACCTACTCTAGTCGAGATGTGTGTTGATACAAATTTCCTCTGAGGGCCTCCTCTCTGTGTTCGGGGCAGGCCAGCTAGAACTGGTAAGTCTGAGGAGTCAGAGAATGCAGTTCTGGCTGCCAGAGTGGCTACAAAATAAGGGCCAACATCTTTGTTTACGGAGAGTTTTTGTCATGAAAGGGTGCTGGAGTGTGGATTACATTAACTGATTATTGAATGTTGGGCTAGTGTTGTGTACTTAGGGTAAATTCCCCTTGGTTGTGGTGAATAATTCTTTTTATACATTGTTGGATTTGATTTGATTATATTTGTTGAGGGTTTTTGCATCTGTTCATAAAAGATATTGGTCTCTAGTTTTCTTATTATATCTTTGCTTTTGGTATTAGGGTAATGCTGGCCTCATAGAATGAGTTAAGAAGTATTCCCTCTACTTCTGTCCTCTGAAAGAGATTGTAGAGAATTGGTATGATTTCTTCTTTAAATGTTTGGTAGAATTCACTGGTGAACCACCTGGACCTGGTGCTTTCTGTTTTGGAAGATTATTAATCATTGATTCAATTTCTTTGATACGTCTAAGCCTATTCAGATGATTTCTTCTTGTGTGAGTTTTGGCAAATAGTGGCTTTCCAGGAATCGGTCCATCTCATCAAGGTCATTACTTTTGTGGGCATAGAGATGTTCATAGTATTCTTTCATTATCCTTTTATTGGCCCTCGGCCTTATTAATAATGTGTTTCCTCCCTCTTTTTTCTTAGCCTGGCTAGCAGCTTATTAGTTTATTGATCTTCTCAGAGAACCAGCTTTTGGCTTCTTTGATTTTCTCTATTGATTTCCTGTTTCCAATTTCATTGATGTCTCCTCTAATTCTTATTATTTCTTTTCTCCTGTTTACTTTGGATTTAATTTGTTCTTTCTTTTTTTTTCTAGTTTCCTCAGGTGGAAGCCTAGACAGTTGGTTTTAGATCTTTCTCTTTTCAAATTATGGGCATTCACTGCTATCCATTTCCCTCTGAACACTACTTTGGCTGCGTCTGGCAAATTTTGATTGAGGTGTATTTTCATTTTCATTTAGTTCAAGACATTTTTAATTTTCCCTTTAGGTTTCTTCTTTGCCTCATGTGTTATTTGGAAGTGTATTGTTTAACCTCCATGTATTTGGGGGATTTTCCTGTTATCTCTCTGTTACTGGTTTCTAGGTTAATTTTGTTGAACTGAGAGCAGATGCTGTATGATTTCTATTCTTTATGCTTATGAAGGTGTGTTTTATGGCTCAGAATGTGGCCTACCTTGATGGATGTTCCATGTGAGCTTGAGAAGAGTATGTATTCTGCTGTTGTTGGGCGGAGGGATGGGATCTTAAAGAGAAGGGAGCCACAGAGGAGAGAGCCCCCAAATTCTGCATGTTGATTGTGCTCAGATCCTTAGCTGACCTCTCAACACTGCACACACAGGTACGACTTCGAGAAGCCTGTAGGGCGTGAAGAGCTGACCAAGCCTCAGCTTCTGCCCACTGTAGGAGAGACAGAGTTTGGAGCTTAAGTCCTGCCAAGTAGAACAGCTTGGTAGACTCCTCAGGCTTTCCGTTCAGACCCCAGAAGGGCCTCAGTTTAGGAGCAAAGGCTATGTGCCAGCACTAAGATTCACCCTAGGATTAATGGCAACCCAAAATGGGTCCCACCCTACCAAGGTGTAAAGCGAAGTTTCCACAGGCTCATGGTGACCCACCAGTAATTTAACTGGCTGCTAGGAACAAGTCAACACTCTCCAAAGGAAAAGAATCTAGAATCTCTGCAACCCATCATTCATGATATTTAATACATACCAACAGTTCCCAGACAAATGAAGAAACAGGAAAATGTGACCCATGGTCAAGAAAAAAACAAAAAACAACCCATCAATAGAAACAGACTACAAACTAAACACATGCTGGAATTAGTAGACAAGGAGTTTTAAATACTTTGAGGGGGGTACCCGGCTGGCTCTGTCAGCAGAGCATGTGACTCTCAGTCCCAGGGTTGTGAGTTCAAGCCCCAGGTTGGGCATGAGGCCTACTTAAAAACATAAATAAAAATAAATAAATAAATAAATAAATAAATAAATAAAATATTCTGACAAATACGGTCAAGAATCTGTATGGAAAGAAAGATCATATAATAGGCAAAGAAGGGTGAATTTCAGAAGAGATTTAGACATTCTTAAAAAAAAGTACCCAGTAGAAATCAGAGAACTGAAAAATAGGATATAATATACTTAAGAAACCAGTAAAGGAGAGAGAAGGGAGTACTACAACTCCTTGCTGAACTCAAAAGGAAGTAGAAAGGAAGAACAAAGGAACAAGGAGGAGAGGGAGCAAATAGAAAATGAACAGCAAGGTGGTAGACGAAGCAGAGCCGCACCCTTAATTACATTAAAAGGAACTGGACCAGACACGCTGAGCTAGGAGGTAGACAGGAGGAACGCGCTCACGGTTAAGCCTGCCCGCTGTTGGGGAGACTTGCACAGGGAGCGTGAACATGCAGACAGGCTTGCCCACTTTGCGTTCGGGGCTCTGTACCGCCTTTACCTCCTCCTCTCCAGCCCCATCCCTCACCACCCGCACCCCCAAGTCAGCCCTGTGAGGCCTGGAATCAGGTGGCTGGGAAAGAAGGCCCGTGGCTAGCAGGGACTGGGGAGCAAGGAGAGAAGTCCGAACTCCTTTAGAAGGCATGTGTTGGGAAGGATGGGGAACGTGTGCATGATAACAAGTCCATCCCACCATGGGCTGTGCTCAGAACATTTATTTATAAGTGGTGTACTTGAAAGCTGAATCACGTTATCCCACTGAGACAAGAAATGGGGCATAGGTTCTTAATAGCCTAGGACTGACGGGTAGATGGTTCCATGTTTTGTCAAGCACACTAATGAAATGGGAGCTGGTGTTGCGTTAAGCTGGGTTAGAGGAAGTGTCGAGGTCATGATGCGCAACCCCTGGGAGCCTCTTAAGTGTCTTCATGTTCCAGTCTTCTTGTGTCTCCCAGCAATTAATGTTTGGTAATTTAATTACTTTTTATCTGGTTACTTTCTAAAAGTCTATTCTCAATAATTTTATAGCTGATATCCTTTTGGATTTTCTAAGTATAAAATTATCCATAAATAATGACATTCATCCTTCTTTCTTATCTTAATTTCTTTCTTCCTTTCTTTCTTTCTTTGCTATCATAATGTGTGAACAAGGATATATAATGTCATGGAACGTAATAATAAAAGGAAAATTTATACAGGGAATCCTTGTTTGGTCCCTGTTTTTAATTAGAATACTCCTACTGCCTTTCCATTAAGTGTGATATTAATTTTGACTTTAAAAATTGGTCTTCCTGTCTTCAGCAATCCTTCCTTCTAATTCAGGATTTCTTCACACTGGGCTCATGGATGAGTCGGTCTGCTCCAGCAGCATCCGGAAATCGTGTACACAGAGACATGTGAAGCTTTGTTCAGCCCTGACTTACCCGGCGACTACTAGGTGCCAGGCTTTGTTCCCAGCCCTGAGGTTACACAGTGAAGAGACAGCGATACGCGATAAGGAAACTATAAAGTGTGTGAGCTGTCATGTCATGGAGAAAATACCGCAAGGCCGTGGGGTAGGGAGTGCTTGGGTAGGTGGGTCAGAGAAGGTCCCCCGAAGAGGGTGATGTGTGAGCAGGCCCTGCTGTGGGCCGAAGCGTGGCCCCCTGAATGACGTGCCCACGTCTCCACCCATGGTACACGTGACCGTGACAGTATCTGGCAAAAGGGTTTTTGCAGATGTAATTGAGTTAAGTAAGGATCTGGAGAAGAGACCATCCTGGATTAACCGCTGGGCCCTAAATCCAAGGCAAGTGTCTTTGTGAGAAGAGGAGGCGCACAGAGGAGGCCGTGTGAGGACGGGGCAGAGCCTGGCCTGATGCAGTCACAGCCAAGGGACCCCAAGGGCTGCCAGCAGCCACCGCGAGTCAGGAGAAAGGCTAGGGACAGAGTCTCCCTCGGAGAATCCACAAGGAAGCAGCTTTGCCAACAACCTCACTGCAGACTTCTAGCCTCCAGAACTATAAGAGAGTCTGTCTGTGTTGTTTCAAGCCACCCAGTTTCCCAGTTTATGGTCATTTCTTACAATGGCCGCAGGAAGCAAATACAGCCCTGACGTGGGTAGGAGGGCGGGCGAACCACGTGCGCATCTGGAAGGAGAAGTTTCCAGGGAGAAGGAACCTGAGTCAGGGTCGTGCGTGGCCAGTGGTGAGTAGCACAATGAGGTCAGAGGTCACAGATAAGGGAGGCTGGCAGGCGGCAGATGACCAAGGCCTTCCAGGCCACAGTGAGGGCTTGAATCGCTGGTCTGGGTGAGATGCGGAACTTTGGGCCAAGTTTTGGCCCGAGCAAATAAAGTGCAAGGAGAGAGGTGCCATCAACTAAGCCAGGAAGGCTGCAGGTGGAGCAAGTTTTGGGGGTAAATCAGGATGTGGAGTTTGGACTCGGTAAGCTGAGAACCAGTGGGCATCCGAGGGACGGTGTCGGGGAGGCAGTCTGGTACAGGACTCCGGACTTTCCAGAGGTGGACTAGGAGGGAGACCCCCATCTGGGAACCGTCAGCATACACTCAGAGTTTGCGTGCCCTTCAGGGTGGTGAGAGCAGACGGAGTGGGGAGGGATGCAGGGCCAGAGGGGGATGGTGGCCCCCAGGGTGTGCAGGTCCTGGACACAAGGAGGAACCAGCAAAGGGGACCGAGGGGGAGCAGTGGCTGGAAGGTGGGTCCGAGAAGCCGCAAGAGGAAAGATTGCTCTCAGGGGGCTGGCACTCATAGGTGGGTGAGGGCCAAGGACTGGTGGTCTGAGCAGCCTGGAGGCTACGGGATCATCGGGAGCTTTCCAGGGCCCAGGAGGTGGCCACACCCACTCGGAGCAGGGTCAGGAGAGAAGGGGAAGAGGGGGTGCGGACCCAGGCAGAAGCAGCTCTAAGGGAGACACAGTGCAGGTGCAGGGGGGAGTCTGTCTACATGCGGACGGGAGCGCTCTACAGGAAGGAAGACTGGCTGAGGCAGGGGTGAGGGGCACGGTGAGGAATGGTGCCCTTTGGCGGTGGGGGGTGGGGAAGACCCAGGCCTTTGTTAGGAAGGTTAGCTATCCGCCTCCAGGCAAGGACGTGAAGGGGCCTACCTCCCACCAAACCTCCCAAGGTTGGGGTGGGGGGTGGGCTCACTTACGTCCAGGTCCGCTTAGCACCCCCTCTCTTTTCCACTGACTATGGAACTTGGACACTTGCTGTCCTTCTCCAGGCTATCCGTCCCTTTCTGAGCTTATTTCCTCAATTATAAAATGGGATAAAAACAATCAGGCCTGTCCCTAATATTCGCAGGGACTGGGACAGGCATCCAAACGGGGTCTGCCTACCATCTATCTAAGTATGTAAAGTCGTAAGTGAAGCCAAGCACACACTGTTGCATAAACGACCTCCCATCCTCCTACTTAGGCAGGTGTGCTTCAGAACAATCCAGAAGCCGAGGCTTGCATTGAGAACCCTAGGGCTCCTGGGAGCCCAGCCCCACAGGCCTCCTTTGCTCCCCACCTGCGTCTGTCTCTCACTGGGGTTGATGCAGACGCCTGCCCAGCCACACCCGTGCTCCGACAACACTGCCCACTGCTGGCCTCTCGGTCGCGAGGGGCCTGGGTGCACAGGCTGGTGGTCTGGTGTGCTTTGGGAGGACAGACCTGGCGCAGAGGCCCATGTGGGCCCTGAGGGTGGGTGGCGGGGTTACCTGGGTGAGGAATCCTTCGTCTCCGGGTTTGGAAGTGTGCTCTAGAAGTGGGGGCCCTAGGACCTCCTCACCCCCAAGAAGGGGCCTGGCGGGGTAAGTGCCAGCGGAGGGCCTGCCGGCTGTGGCTCCCAGGGTGGGTTTGCTGGGAGGGTGATGATGAGATCAGAAGCCCAAGTCAAGGATCAGCACAGCGCCTGGCACATAGTAAGTGCTCAATAAAGGGTTGCTACTTCCTACTTCATTGTTGTGGCGTGTCTAGTCGTTAGGAACTGGACAAGGCATCTCCGCCCCCAGCCGTCTGGCCACCACCCACCGCAGACTCTGGGCTCAAAGACAGCATCCCCCGTGGCCCCGCCGGGCGCCGCTCTCGCCCTCACACTGCTCAGCCGCTTCCCTCCAGAAAGCCCTCCTTCCACTGGTCATTAGGGAAGTTTCTGGTCTGTCTTCAGTGTGTTGGACGTTTCCTCCCCGAAGGAGTCTGCCTTGACCCTTCCCCTTCCGTCTGGCCAGGTGAGCCGGTCTACTCTGCCTGCTGCCGCTGGACCGTTAGGCCCTGGTCCGAAGCTGGGGTGGCCGCCTCTCACTGAGCAGGCCCCTGTCCCCGCCAGTGGGTCCTGGACGCCTCGGGGCAGGACTTTGATTCGTTTGCTCTGCCCAGCCTGGCGGGCAGCCAAGCGCCGAACTGATTGCTGAGCTGAGGAATTTAACTTGGTGTTCAGAAATTCCTGCTGGAATTTTCCGTTGAGATAAGCAGGGGTGAAGCTTTTGAGGCAAGGCAGGCGACCCTTTCTGCTTATCTCAAAGGCGCTGGGAGATAAGAACGTTCTGGAGGATCTGTCCCTCAGCCATCGATCACGCTGCGTCTGACCCCTCACTGCAGCTCTGTAAGGAAGCCCCGGAGGAAGGGGAAGCACCTCTTCCCCACAGAAGCCCAGACGGGCCGCAGTTAACGGTCCGGGCCACACCGGTGGCCTCTGCGCCAGGAGCTGGGGGGGCCGTGGGGTCCGGGCAGGTCGTTGGCAGCGTCCACGACAGGTCCTGATAACCGTGTCGAAAATCTCAGAAATGTTTCTGTGGCAGTGGCTCAGGCGTTTGCCACGTGACCCCAGGGAGGCAAACGGGTGGAAAGTCACGAGAGGCCGGTAGGGATGGGAAGGAGCCCGCATGCAGGGGGGCGCCTCGGGGAGCAGAAGAGCACCTGTGCCTGGAGATACGGGAGCAGAGACTGAAAAATCAGTGGGCAGGGGTGCCGCAGATGCTCCCGACGCAGGCCGGGTGCTCCGACCAGGTACTCCCCAGGGGCCCTTCCGGCTTCGGAACACCAGGATTTGGGCTTTCTTTTATAAGGAGAATTGATGCTGTGAGTGGGTGCGCTCGTGTACGTGGGCTGATGAAGGGGCATCGCAAAGCGGCGCCTCTGTGAACGCCAAGGCAGGGAAGTTGATGACACGCCAGGAGAGAAAGCTGGCACAGCTCTATCAAGACTATACTAGCGGAGGTCACTTAAGTAGATCGCTTGTGTACTATTTTCTCCGTTTCCACGACAAGCAGCGGTGATTAGGGTTACGGGGCGGAACGTGCTCTAAGTGTCCATCCTCCCTGTTGGGGAGTTTCTTTGTGCCTGAGTCTGACTCTGTGTCCACGTGGGAACGCATCTTCAGATTGATCGACTGATGGATTGATTACAAGATTTTATTTATTTATTTGAGAGAGAGAGAGCATGAGCGGGGGCAGGGGCAGAGGGAGGGGAGAGGCAGACTCCCTGCTGAGTAGGGAGCCTGACCCGGGGCTCGATCCCAGGACTCTGGGATCGTGACCTGAGCAGAAGTCAGCCGCTGCACTGACTGAGCCGCCAGGGGCTCCGCACCTTTAGATTTAAACGCGAGAGTTTTCTCTCTCAGTGGATGTCTCTTTGTGGTGAGGTGGTCTTACAGAGATGAGCAGCACGTTTGGGACCCTCTGGTGAGGAGCAGGTGTGGAGGGTCGTGACTGCGGAGCTCCCTGTGGGAGGGGCAAGACCAGCAGGGTGAAGCATGTGCAGGCAAACACTGAGACCAGAGAAGTGATGAGCCCCCCGGACCTCAGGAGTAGCTGGGTCCTAGCTTCTCACAGTGCGCCTGGGCCTTGTGAGGTGGGAAGGGGTCAGGCTGTTTGGGGTTGGCCAGTGGGTGGGCCCCCACCATCCGCCAGCAGTGTGCGAATGGGGAGCTTTCCCTCTGGGTCAGCTGGGCAGGGTGTGGGCCTTAGCTCGCACTGGGATAAGCAGGATTCTAGTATGGATCTCAAGACCACTGGCCCGTGGTGTCCAGACCCAGCATGAAACCCTCCCTCCAAGGGTGCCCAGGGCTGTGCATACGATGGATGTCACTCCTGAGTTAGGTTGTGTTATGTGGCAAGGGTGAAGGAGTTTTTGCAGATGTAATTAATGTTCCTTATCAGTTGACTTTAAGTTAATGAAAAAGGAGAGGGTGCCTAGTGGGCCTCACCTAATCAGGCAGGCCCTTTAAAAGAGGGTCTGGAAGTCAGACAGATTCTCCCGCTGGCCTTGAAGAGCAGGCTGGCCTGTGTGAGGGGCACGTGACAAGGACCAGCAGGTGGGCTGTAAGCTCCGAGGGGCCCCAGTAGACAGCCAGAGGGAGAACGGGAGTTCACTCCAACAACGGCAGGGAGCTGAATTCTGCCCACGACCAGCTCAGAAAGGACCTTGGCCTCCAGACGGCCTGGCCCAAGCCTGTGAGACCCTCAGCAGAGGACTCAGAACGTGGGCCCCTACTCCCGACCCGCGGAAGCAGACACTAAGCATGCTCGTGGCCCTCTGTTCCACAGCCAGGGATGAAGACCGGGCCCTGAGCCTGCTGGTCGGACCCTCAGTAATATAATCTCGGGGCAGCTGGGAAGTCACAGGGGAGATGAAAGGACTCCAGAAATCTCTTCTCTGGACAGGGCCTGGCTTTCAAACCCCTTGTCTGACTGCAGGCATGAATCTCCCGTTTCGGCTGTCAGATGCCGGTTAGTAACGATCTTGTCTCTGTCTTCCTGTCATAAAGCTGGTATTGACGACTCCCTCTCATTCTGGGCCCCTTCCCCCAACCGGCAGGGGGTGGACACTTCACCGTAACTGCCAGAGGCCCATCCGTGTTGAAAATGAAAAAACCACGTCCATCTATTTCAAAACTGGCCGCTCCATCATATGGGTTACAGGCAGAGAAACACATCGTCCCCCAGACCTTTGGTTGGGTCTACAGGTGGGGGGCTGAGGAGGTGATTCGCCAGTGTGGAGAGGTCCTGAGTCTCCCAAGTGGCAGGGCCCAGCCACGCTTGCTGGTGGCACTCAGGGGGGTGGCCAAACCCCAGACGCCCCCAGAGGTGGTGTGGGTATGGCAGAGAGGAGCTGGTCCTGAAGGGGTGGTGGGAGGGCATCCCAGCAGGAGCCCAGCACAGAGCCCTCCCCCCCCAACACAAAACCCCAAGGCCCCAGTGACGGACAGGGCACGCAGAAACCCCGGAGGTCAGAGGGACAGGAGTCCCCTTCCATCCGTCCTGTGGCTGGATCTTCCCATCCCTGGCCAGGGAGGAGCAGTCAAGTTGAGGGGTGACAAACCTGGGAGGGCGTGTTAGAGAAACATAGCACCTCCCCCGCTGTGGAGTCCAGCCTGGATCCGGGTGTCCGAGCCCAGGACTGCCCTGGGTTGCCTCTGGCCCCAGGTGCAGGGCCCCACAAAAGCCGGCTCCCAGCTATTTGTGGCAGGAATAACTTCATTTCACCAAAATACATCCTTTATTCTCCTGGCCTTTGAGTGCAACAAAGATCTGTGCTACCCCAGGAAGGAGCCGAGGGGAAACCCTCAGCTTTTTGAAATGAGAGACAGGTAACAAAGCTGAGACACTCCCTGGAGTTTGGGTGACGCCTCCCCCCAACACCAGATGGGAGTCTGGCTTCCCGAGCCCAGGTGCCCCTGCAGCCAAGGTTTTACCGTCCAGCCTCCCGCCCTGCCCTGCCCCAGGCGACACATGACCGTGGTGGACCTTGCCCTGGGAGCCTCCCGGGAAGGGAGGAGGGGACCTGACCAGGGGGCAGGGGGCGGGC
Organism: Ursus maritimus; assembly: GCF_017311325.1. NCBI lineage: Eukaryota > Metazoa > Chordata > Mammalia > Carnivora > Ursidae > Ursus > Ursus maritimus. The sequence goes on from NW_024423343.1 coordinate 3,682,380, forward strand.
CCCACCTTGGCCAGAGCGGCTGCGTCTTACCTGTTTCCTGTTGGAGCAGAATCTCTGCCTGTCCGTGCAGTGGCCACCGTCCCCGCCTGCCTGTGGGGGGAAGCAAACCTTGTCGGGGGCCAGAGGAGGGAGCCCGGGGAGACAGGTGGGGGTCCTGCAGGACCCAGTGATGACAAGCTGCCTGGCTTCCTGTAGGTGATCAGACCCGGGGAACACGTGAGTCGTTGTTTTAACTTCTGTGTGCTTTGCAGAGTGTGCGTGTGTGTGCACATGCACATGTCTGTGTGTATTTGTGTCTGTGAGTGTCTGGGTGTGTGTATCTCTGTGTGTGTCCGTGCATCTGTGTGTCTCTGTGTATTTCTGTGTGTGTTTGTATGTGTGTACCTGCATGCTCATGTGTGTGAGTGTCTGTGTGTGTATCTGCATGTGTCTGTGTGTGTACGTGTATACACGCGCGTGTATGAGGGTGTCTGTACCTTCGCCCTTGTGTGCAGAAGCAAAAGGGCAAAGTGCGGTGTGAGGAGTTTGAAGACCAGAAGTGCCCCTGTCTGGATCTGCTGCCGCTGGCTAGGTCAGGCTCCCGGAGGGAGGCCTTGGGAAGAGTCCAGCTCAGGCCTTGACTGTAGATTGCTGGTGGGGAGCGGAGCCCTTCGAGGAACCCGTCTCAGCTGGATCGCGATGCTCAGTGTAGATTGGCGCGGGCATAACCAGCTGCTCAGAAATCTCGGTGTTCTTTACACACCCAGGCAGAGATGACACCAGTGACACCTTGGACGGGAGCCTCAGCAAAGCAGACCCTTCCCCGAAACGCCCTCCCCTACCCCGAGAAAGGACTACTGCAGATCTGCAATGCTTTCTTTTTCCCTTTGGTGAACAAGAGATGAGAAAAGAAATTTTAAAAAGCCCCAAATCAGGATGCTGCAGAGGGCATCTCTTACCTCTAATCATGAATATTGTGTTCCTGAGAACATCTTTGTGTTTAAAAAGACTTCAAATAACCCCATCTTGATTAAATTCTAGAGGTTGGGTCAGAAGTCACATTTTCAATTTTCTCTCTGAATACAGGGCTCCTACCTCTGATTATTGGAAGCTTACAGTATGTCATCACACAGAGAGTTGTACCGGAAGTGCTTTCTGCAGTCTTATGTATTACTGAGAAAACAGTTATGACCAAGAAAAAATCCAACAGTTGGGAAATGGGTTAGCAAAGTGGAAAAGCTGTAGGAACGTTCTGTGGTCACTGAACATATCATGCTGGATGCGGTGGAACGAACACAGCAGCGTGGAAAGCTGCTTTTCACGTATGTTGTTTTTTAAAAGGTGGGATACATAATTTTATGTTAAAGCTGGATTTTGGTTTGCCTGTTTTTAAGATTCATAGCCAAAAATCCAAGACGAAAATAGGCAAAATGCCTTTCTGGTTATATTAAGGGTGTGAGATTGTGGGTGATTTAATTTTTTTCATATTGACAATGATGTGTTTATATTTATAGTAAAATACTATTTTTTTTAAAGATTTTATTTATTTTTTCGACAGAGATAGAGACAGCCAGCAAGAGAGGGAACACAAGCAGGGGGAGTGGGAGAGGAAGAAGCAGGCTCATAGCGGAGGAGCCTGATGTGGGGCTCGATCCCGTAAACGCCGGGATCACGCCCTGAGCCGAAGGCAGACGCTTAACCGCTGTGCCACCCAGGCGCCCCAATAGTAAAATACTATTTTTAAACAAAGAGATGTATCATTGCCAAAAGAATAAGATGCTGCAATGCGGTATCATAGGAATGGTATATTCATTCACGGGAATGGTGTATTCATTCATAGGAATGGTGTATTCATTCAGAGTCCACCTGTTGTGATGAATTCAGACATGTCTTAGGCTAAAGATTTTCTACACTTAAGAGCTTTATTAATCCGAGCGCATAAATAGCAAGGAACACTTGAAGGGGTGTCTTTAATACTCGAGAAGGCATCCCCGTAGGTGTGTTAGAAGCAGAATTACAGTACAAATCAGTGGGACACCTGCTTCCAAGCAGGAGCTGTACTTCCGGCTGGAGACCAGGGAATGGCTTGGGGCGGCACTGGAAGCCGGACAGTCCGTTCGGCAAAGGATGTATTTTTCCAGCTTGGCTGAGCTGTAATTGACATCCAGCGCCGTGCAGGTGCAAGGCATGCACCCCTGTGGATTTGACACGTTTATGTATCGCAATGCGATGGCTGCCACGCTGTTAGCTGCCACCTCCATCCTGTCTCATAACGACCACGTCTTTCTGGCCCTGAGAACATTTAATCTACTCTCTTAGGGACTTTCAAGGACATAATGCAGTATTAGTAGCTATAATCTCCATGCTGTACGCTGGATGCCCAGAACTTGTTAATCTTGTAACTGGAAGTTTGTACCCTTTGACTGGTATCTTCCCATTCTCCTTCCCCAGCCTTTGGTAACCAGCATTCTACTCTGTTCCTCTGAGTTGGGCGGGGGGAGAAGAAGAAGTTTATAAATTAGGATCTGCTATGGAGCTGACTGTCGCCTCGGCCCTGAGCCCAGGAGGGCAGTCCCCCCAGACGGGCTCCCTGCACCACTCTCTTGATGCGGGAAGTGCGTGCTGGTGCTCTCTGCAAGTGGCTGGAAGCGCCCTGGGCTGCCCGGTGTGAATGTGAACACAGCCTGCTCTGCCTTCAAATTCTGCATCTGTCTTAGAAGAGCTGCCGGGCCTCTCTCTAAGGTGGGGTGACGCCAGGACCCCCGGAGGCTGCTAGCCCAGCTTTAATGGGAGGCTCTGTGCAGCCTGAGCTGGGCAGGGCTGTGTGCACATGTCCGTCCCGCTCCCCCGTGCAGGTGGCCTGCGTGTTAGGCTCAGTCACTTCTTTTTTTTTTTTTTTTTAATGATTTTTTATTATATTATGTTAGTCACCATACAGTACATCCCCGGTTTCTGATGTAAGGCTCGATGATTCATTAGTTGTGTATAACACCCAGTGCACCATGCAATACGTGCCCTCCTTACTACCCATCACCGGTCTATCCCATTCCCCCACCCCCCTCCCCTCTGAGGTCCTCAGTTTGTTTCTAGTCCATAGTCTCTTATGTTTCATTCCCCCTTCTGATTACCCCCCCTTTCTTTATCCCTTTCTTCCCCTACCGATCATCCTAGTTCTTATGTTCCATAGATGAGAGAAATCATATGATAGTTGTCTTTCTCTGCTTGACTTATTTCACTTAGCATTATCTCCTCCAGTGCCGTCCATTTTGTAACAAATGTTGAGAACTCGTTCTTTCTGATAGCTGAGTAATATTCCATTGTATATATGGACCACAACTTCTTAATCCAGTCATCTGTTGAAGGGCATCTCGGCTCCTTCCACGATTTAGCTATTGTGGACAATCCTGCTATGAACATTGGGGTGCATATGTCCCTTCTCTTCACTACGTCTGTATCTTTGGGGTAAACACCCAGTAGTGCAATGGCTGGATCATAGGGTAGCTCAATTTTTAACTTTTTAAGGGACCTCCACACGGTTTTCCAGAGTGGCTGTACCAACTTGCATTCCCACCAACAATGTAGGAGGGATCCCCTTTCTCCACATCCTCTCCAACATTTGTTGTTTCCTGCCTTGTCAATTTTTGCCATTCTAACTGGCGTAAGGTGGTATCTCAGTGTGGTTTTGATTTGAATTTCCTTGATGGCTAATGATTTTGAACATTTTTTCATGTGTCTGTTAGCCATTTGTATGTCTTCATTGGAAAAGTGTCTGTTCATATCTTCTGCCCATTTTTTGATAGGCTCAGTCACTTCTGCCTCCAGTCTCCTCCAAGTACCCATGCAGGGCGACCATAAAGCAAGTAACGTTCAGCTTTTCTTGGCCCCTCAGGGCTGAGCCACCGTGTGGAGCTGCTCTCAACGGCTGCTGGAGGTGCCATTTCTGTTCAGCATTCTGCAGATACCCCACTTCACTGCATGGCCAGCTGCCTGGGGTTTGACTGGCCGTGCAGACCGTGGGGTGGAAACAGCATGGCTGTCCAGTTGTGGCTTTTTGCTGAGTCATTCCTGTGTGTGTTCATGAAATATTTATTGAGACCTACTATATGACCTTGCTCTCATGAGAGGTTACAGCCCGGTGTGTGTGAGAAGATATTGATAAAATAATTATATAAATGTATCTCATTAGAGGTTACAGTCCAGCAAGTGAGATAAGTCATTAAAAAACAATTCTATGAGTTAAGGCAGAGTTCAGAACTGGGATTATTTCAATCAAGAAGAGGAACAGGGTCTATGGGCCACATGATGGCAGGGAATTTATCTATTTCATTATCTGCTGTTGATGGGGACCGGATATGATCAGGGCTGGGCGCCGTGGCAGGACGGAGGTTCGCATCGATGGGACAGAGAGACCTGAGCGGATCTGGCAGATTTACTGGAAGCTGGCAGCTCTCTAAGTGACCCCAGTACCCGCTTCAAAAAAACAGAGATGGAAAACTTAAAATACTTCATCTTTCTAATCCTTCTCTGAAACATCATGCATTGACACCATAAGCATCATACTTGATGGCGAAACCCGTGAATCCCACATAAGATGGGGTTCCACATGCCTTCCGACAACTCCGCTCTGCTGTGTCGAGCCCCCTGTCCCGAAGGCGCAGAAGCGGCCCTGAATCCTTCTCTCAAATTCTGTAACTCCCTGGATACTTCTTTAAAAAAAAATTTTATTGGGGCGCTGGGTGGCGCAGTGGTTAAGCGTCTGCCTTCGGCTCAGGGCGTGATCCCGGTGTTGTGGGATCGAGCCCCACATCAGGCTCCTCCGCTATGAGCCTGCTTCTTCCTCTCCCACTCCCCCTGCTTGTGTTCCCTCTCCCACTGGCTGTCTCTCTGTCAAATAAATAAATAAAATTTTATTTATTCATTTGTCAGAGAGAGAGAGAAAGTGTACATGAGCAGGGGGAGGGGCAGAGGGAGAAACAGGCTCTGCGCTGAGCAGGGAGCCTGATGTGGGGCTCAATTCCAGCACCCTGAGATCATGACCTGAGCCGAAGGCAGACACTTAACTGACTGAGCCACCCAGGCGTCCCTCCCCAGTTGAGTTCGGTTGAGAACAGTCTTGTTAGTATTTAGGACTCAGCCCTGCTTGTTCATGTCTCCTACCCCACCCCCACCCCCAAGCTCGCTTCTTCCCCTCCTATCCCTGCAGGCAGACCAGGCAGGGACAGCTGCGGCGGTGGGGGTGGGGGACATGGTTTGCTTCTTGTTGCTGTCGCTTTTCTCTCTGTTCCTCTTCAAAATTCCTTCCCTTCCTCCATTCCCATTGCCCTTGGGGGCCTCCCTTCTGCCCACCAAGTGAGAGGGAGAGGACACCATTCCCAGGACTGCCTGCCCCTGGTGGGTTTCGATGATTTTTAGGGGAAGTTGATGTTTTTTAGGGGAAGTTTTTCTTTCTAGAAGCGACCCAGAGCATAAATGGAGACAAAGTGGGGACATTAGAATGTCACCAGTCTGCAGCTTCTAGTGAAACAGTGGGTCTGGCAACGGTCTTCAAGGACCCCTAGCATCACCACTAGAGCTCTTGGCCATTATTTGCCCTCTGGGGAAATGCAAAGCCCACGCAGGAAGCATTCTTGCCGAAAGATAGCCCGTATCTGATCAGATTTCTGTTCGGAACCACCAAGCTGTAGCAAATATGGGGTTCACAGGACATGGCAAGAACGGGGGCTACAATCAGCAAGATCCCGACTGCAGAGCCGCAGGACAATCTGATCTCTTGAACAGATTAATTACAAAGAAAAAAAAGAATACCTGTATATATACTGAGATTTGCAGATGGAACAACAGGATGTCTGGGATTTGCTTCAAACCCATCTTTGGGGGGAGGGGGTCTGGGGATTTGGCCACAGCTCAATATTGTGGAAGTGCAGGAGGGTGCGTGAGGCCAGTAGGACTGTCTCCGTTCCATGGCGGAGGGTGCCTGAAATTTTCTGTAATGAAAACATATGCAGGGGTTACCCAGATTTATTTTGATCACAGAGCTGTTTCCCTCCACAGCATGTCCCTATGGGCGCTGAGGCTTTAGATACGGTGGGAAACACCAAAATGTTTGGAGGTCCTTGAAACGCCGACTTTTTCTTTAGACAGAAACACCAACTTTAACCCATGAGCCACAAGGAAGAGAGCACGTTGCCTCTTGGGTGATTCCGGTACTTTTTGAAATCAGTAATCGATTTTTTAAAAGTGAGAAGTAATGGGAACGAGGACAACGAACAATTCCCAAGCATCACTCACGAGACACCTGTCACGCAGGGACTGCCCGCCCCGCTCTGTAGATGAGGAGACGGGGTGCTGAGGGGTGCAGGGGTACCAGCCCAGGCTGCCTGCCTCTGACTGGGCTCTGTGCTGTTCAAGGCTGTCTGTCTGTCTTCCAGCGGGGAAGGAGCGCCCCAGGGCTGAACTCACTAAGACCATTTGACGCCAGGATTCAACCTCCTGCAAATGCCGTCTCTTTACAGGGCATGGCGCAGGCGGGTGGGGTCCCCTCTCCTGGGGCTGCCCCGGACCAGTCCTACGTGTTCAAGCTGGTCCTCTTGGGAAGTGGCTCCGTGGGCAAGTCTAGCTTGGCTCTCCGGTACGTGAAGAATGACTTCAAGAGCATCCTGCCCACCGTGGGATGTAAGTGACACGGGACAGCACGCCCTTGGTTAGTCTGCTAGAGGAGAAGCCAGGTGACGGCCCAGGTGCGGGGCATTTCCCACGCTTCTCGGAGCCTCGGAGCACTTCAGGGAGGGGAGGATGTCAGACACACGTGCAGTCCAGAGCGGGGTCCCATGTCAGCTTAGCGGGAGGCTGCAGGGGGTAGAGATTCAGGGTCAGGGTCTGGGGCCACCAGGGCTTGGTGTGAGGGGTTGTACCTGGTGGAGCGAGAGCCCAGGGGAAGGCTGCCTAGGCTCTGCCACTCAGCCGCCCAGACAAGCCGGCCTCTCGCCCTGCCGGGGTCCCTCCTGCCGATGCTGCTCCCTGGGTAGTTTACCGAAGAGTGGCTCCCTTTCTGCCTGGTCTTGGTTTACCACCTGGCCTGGGTTGGGGAGGTGGGGTGCAGAGGATGGGGCGGCAGGGAGGGAAGACCCTCTCACTGCACTTCTTAAAGAGGTTAACGTGTCATGGCTCTCAGGGGAAAGGGTCTTTGGAGTATCTGCTGAGCTGTGGACTTCCTTCACATGCTGCCTGGGGCTGGAAATCCTAAAATAGAGAAACTCAACATGCGTTTCATGCCAACCCTCCTGGCAGGTGGCCAGCACCGCAAAGGAAAGATTCCCCACTTGGAGCCAAAGCTTTGGCTTCAGACCTGGACTCTGCCAAGGACAAGCCTTCCGCTTCGCACTTTGTCGAGCCCACTCATGCATTCATTCACTCATTCATTCATTTACTCCCTCCCTCATTCATGTCGCAATACCTGCTGGGCATGGCCTCTGTCCCAGGCCTGCACTGGGTGTGGAGGTTTCTAGAAAATGCCAAACAGGCACACTGGACATGGACACACAACACTAAATTTGACACATGCATCAGCTACCTGGGACCCTGCAGTCTTCTCAGGAGGGCGATTCCCGAGAGTGCCTGAGGGACCTGGGGGCTGAGGGATCTGCCAGGCCCAGGCCCCCAGCACTGGTGGTGAGCCGGGCAGAGGAGGGGTGAGGGGCCTGCTCCAGGATGGGGGAGCTCCGGGAGAGCTAGTGAAGACTGGTCCCGGCTGGCTGAGGGGGCCCAGGGCGACCTTCTCCATCAGCAGAAGAGTGACAACACTCAGCCACGCACGATACTGGACTGGACTTAAAAAAATACAACAAAGTGCTAAGTCTGGGCTCGGCGAGGCGGGAGGGACTTCAGTTGAGAGCAGAGACTGGAGAAGGGGGCGTGGCCCAGCCGTGATTGGGGGGGCTGGGCACCTGGGTGTGAACCGGTGATGCAGATTCAAGATGAGGAGGAGAGACAGCAGGTTCCATACGAGGCAGCTCTTTGGGGTTGCATGGGAGACAGAGGCCCGCAAGCTGTGGCTTACAGGGCTCTGCTTGATTTTGCAAATAAGGTTTTCTCGGACCATGGCCATGCCCATCATTTGCGTATCCTGTGGGGCTGGTTTCAGCCTGAGGCCAGGGCTGAGTAGTTGCCACTGTGATTGTAGGTCCCCTAAGCCAAAAATACTTGCTGAAGTCCTTTGCCCAAAAAGTCTGGGAGCTCTGCTCTACCCATGTGTGAGAAGGGGCCAGTCCCTGGAGAGGCACTGGGCTGCCATTGGGCTCCAGTGGGAGAGGAGGGGCAGGGATGGTGGTGTGGACACTCGCTGTGAGCTGGGAATGTGGCTCCATGGGATCAGACTTGCTGGGTCCAAGGGGGTGGGCTGCAATGTGGACCCTCCCTGGGGGACTGGGGGGAGGGGCTGTAAGCACAGAGCCAGCTGCGTCTGGGGCTGGTGCAGGCGCTCTCTATTAATGGAAAGGTCACTCACTTTCCCAAGCTGGGCAGACAGTGCTTCCCAGCCCACAGTGGCTGCAGGGACGGTGGGTGAGGGCCTGTCCCTGCTCACAGAAACCTCCCCCGTTTCCTTCAGCAAGTCAGGGACAACACTGTCACCCTCCGCCGCACTCTTCAGGGGTTCTGCTAGGCTCAGGAGGGTGGACAGAGCCTGGGCCCAAGTCAGAGTGGGGGTCTTTGCTTGGGGGGCAGGTCTAGGTGTGCTGTCTCCAGCTGTGGTCCTCTGCCTGGCCTGGACCATCCCCTTCCTCGTGGGCAGCTTTAGCTGCCCTCCCTGCTTCCAGGCTCAGGACCCTGCCTCTCCTTGGGGCCAGTGCTTTGGGTCTTTGTTCCCTTCCCACTGTCCCCGGGTTGCATGAATGTGTGGTGGCAGAAAACCTCCCGATCAGCCCCCATGGAGCCACGACCCTCTAGCTGAGTCCGGCAACCCTTCATTCGAGCAGCTGCCAGCCATGGGGCTAGAACTCACTGCTGGGGCACCTACTCTGTGCCCAGCCGTGCTGGCAGCCGGGGATGTAGAGGTGAATAAGCCCTCCTTTGCTTTGAGGAGCTAAATCCCATGTGGAAATGCTGGCTTCCCCCACTTAAATCTCAGGGTCTACTTCACGTGCTTTATGATACAAGCTGTGGAAGTGGCTATTACAATGATCATAGCATTATAAAAATAAATAAAGAAGGGCAGTTAATTATTTTATTTACTATTATACTGTCATATTTAGCAGTATATTCTGTATTATTAGTTATTATGCTATTATAATTGTTACATCATTATATATTATTATAAAGGTCGATCTTCCCACTTTTCAGACGAGGCGATGGAATACGATCCTTCCTCTCACTTACGTAAATGTCGTTTGTGTTGTACGAAAGCGCTCTGAAGGCAGACGCTTCATCACTTGTTTCCACATGTGGCCTCTTCGGCTTTATCGGGAGAACCTGCTTTGCTCTGGAGCAGGTGCCGGGGAGCTCAGCCGTGGCGCGGGCACGCAGGGCTCACCTCCTTCCTGGCAGGTGGCAGGTGGCAGGCAGCAGGTGGCTGGGACGACCAGGAGAGAGCATGTGCCAGGTGCTGAGCGTGCTGGAAACGCTCCGTGACTATGAGCCGAGTGACCAACAGGTGGCTAAACGGCTTGTTCGCTCATCCTGACGTTGTCATCTGTGAAATGGGGACATAGACACCCCTCTGTGGTGGGCACTCCATGCAAGGCTGGCTCGACACTGTCTTAGGTCACGGGTTACCATGTTATGACTTAAGGTCATCACTCCAGAGAGCAGGGGTGGGACCAGGGGCTGGCGTGTCCTGCATGGTGCTGCCTTCTGAGCGGGCTGGCTTCCAGATCCTCCAACCTTTGGGGGGGTGGGGGTGCTGGACCCCCCATTGGGGGGTCTGGATCTGTGGGTGATCGTGGGCTGCACAGGCCCTGAGTACAGCCCTCCAGCAGGTACGTGAGCCTGGACAGTGTTCCAGCTGTCTTAGGGCAAGACCCCGTCCAGCCAGGGGACAGACAGACTCGTGTCTCTGACGCAGAGCCAGAGTGGGAATCTCAGGTGAGAGGGGTCAGCCTGCTGAAGGGAGACCAGAAAAGCCCTGGAACTCCTGGCCGCATACCCCCTCCCACGGAGGCCCTTGTCCCTCCGCAGGAGAGGGCCTAGCGGGGACGGCAGCAGCTCCAAGGGCGAGTGCTGTGGCTGGGGGGCTCGAACCACGGGGAGCTCCCAAAGACCCCACCTGGCTCCCCGCAGACCCCTCATCCTGGAGTCCCAGCTGGCACAGTCCCCGGAATTCTGCACCTTTCCCAGGGCCGGCCGCACTGTCTTAGTGGCATCTTTCGGAGAACGGTGACATCTAGTGCCGGCTCGCATACTTGCGGGGGACCGCAGAGGCCTGTGTAGGAGGGAAAGGCAGCCCGCGTTCAGCTTTGCCACCAGCCCTTGTCAGCTCCCACGGCTCACGTTCCCTTCAGCCTGACTCCGGACTCCACCGATACTCTGTACCAGAAAGGCGGTGGAGAAGCTTCGACGAGCGGAATTAGCTGTTTGTTGACATTAGGACCAGAAGGAGCACAAGCCCGTTCCTTACGTCAACATTTACGGAGACACTTTTAATCTGGGGCAGTACAGTAAAGCTGGGGGGGGGGCAGTTTGTCATTCCTATGCCCTTCACTGCGCAGATGGGGGCGCTGTGCAGCTCACCTGCTTCCAGGAGCCCCCCCTCTGGATGGAGCTGAGGCTGGGGGCAGGGCTGTCGCTGGGGCGCCAGTGCCGAGGTCTGTGGTGGGACCAGGGGAGAAGGTGACCTGGTGTGATGGGGCCACGATATGTAAGTGCGCCCGGCGGCCCCAGCGCAGTCCCCTCGAGGCCCTGTGAAAATGTGCCAGTGTGTCCTCTCCACCAGCGTATTCCAGAATCAGGAAAATTCCTGGTTCTTGGCCTGATCCCATTCCCACCCCCCACTTTGTGGCTAATATCATTTATTTTTTTTTGGCTTTAGCTGCGATGATGTAGAAAATGTGGTTGGTGGGTTTCTGAACAAGGGAGATAATTAATGTGGGCTCTTTTCCCGATTGGAGCCAAGGCGTCCGTGGGGCCGGGTGGAAGTTTGCCATGGAGACCAGTCCAGGGGCCCCCGAGGGACCTCGTGTGTCTCTCTAGGGGAGTCAAGGCTCTGCGCTCTATGAACCCCCAGTCACTTGTGTCTCATCATCGCTTGGGCTGAAAGCCCTCTCTGCAAGCTTGTGGGGTACACGCGGGTTGAAGCTCGACCAGCAGCCGTTGTTCACAAACTGGAGAAGGAACATATGGGAAGCTAGGGTTGCTGAGCCCGGGAGGCTGACCCGAGAGTGACGCCCGTGGGGAACCTGGCGGTGGCGGGTTTTAGGGTACAACCAAAATCAAGTTCAGGAACGTGATTGCACGTGACAGAAGGATGTGGACAGAAGGCCACTGTCCTAGCCAGTGAGTCAGGGAGAGCCCAGGGCAGGCAAAGGAAGGGGAGCTTCACGCACAGATCCCGCTCTCCTCCGTTTTCTCGTGGTTTGACACCCACCATGGCAAGGGGGCACCGTTGGCTCACGTGAAGAAGAGGACACTGAGATTTGGAAGGGTGGGAGAGACAGGGAGAGAGGGGAGGAGAGAGAGGGAGGGAGAAACAGAGAGGGAGAGAGGGGTCAAGGGTTCTGTGTCTCTTCTTACAAAGGCACTGATCCCACTGTGGGGACCCGCCCTCATGACCTCATCTAACCCTGATGACCCCCCAGAGGCCCCACCTCCTAAGACCATCACTTTGGGGGATAGGACTTCACATATGAATTTGGGGGGGTACGACACCTAGGAGGGTTATCTGACCTCAGGCTCGAGGCTGTGCAGGGAAAGGTGGGATGTGCAGGCAGACACGGGTTGGTGGGTTCTGTTAGGAGCCCCCCAAACTAGAGTCTCGTGCCAGAGAATCATGATCTTACCCACTCCACGCTGAAAACCTCAGCCCAGACCCGTCCCTTATCCTCTGTCCACAGCAGCGTGAACAGTCCCCCACAGGCTATGTCCACATCCTGACTCGCTAGCCCTGCCGGAGGTGTAGACGAAGACCGTGTCCTCTAGGTAAAGCTCCCCCTGGGCTTCTGTTCCAGGTGCGTTCTTCACCAAGGTGGTGGACTTGGGGGCCGTGTCTCTGAAGTTTGAGATCTGGGACACGGCTGGCCAGGAGAAGTACCACAGCATCTGCCACTTGTACTTCAGGGGGGCCAACGCGGCGGTTTTGGTGTATGACATCACCAGGAAGGTGAGGCTCGCCTCGGGCACGTCCCCACCCTCCTTTGCGAGACGTCTGTTTTCTGTTCTCTCGGGCACAGGGATGCTCTCTTCTGAGGGCTTTCCAGGACCAGCCATGCTGGTGCTTTATGGTAAACTCACCACAACCAGTAGACGACACTTTCATGAAAGTCTGTCGCTTCCTCCAGGAAGCCCTCACTGATAACCCCTGCATGGTTGATAACTACTGCATGGTTGACTTTGTGCCCTTCCATGGTCCTCTCAGAACACCCTGCATAGAGCACCCCCATCCATCACTCACGATTCCTTGGGTGCCCACAGCATTGGTGAGGAGTGTGTCATGGAGACAGCACACAGCCCCTGGCTGTACACCCCCCCAGTGTCATGTGGGGAGATGCTACGTATGAGTGAGCAGGTACTTAGAGCAGGAGGAGGGAAGGGCAGGGTTCTGCGGGAGTTGATGGGGGGCACCCGACTCAGCCCGGGGTGGGGGTGTTTCTTGCAGGAAGGGAGGGAAGAGTGGGGATTAGCCTGTTGGGGTGGGGTGGGGTGGGGCGGGGCAGGGCAGGCGGGGAGGAGACAGACGACAGGTGAGCAGGAAGAGAGCAGAGTCTGTGGGATGGGGGGTGGGGGTGGGACAAGCACCATGGCACGGGTTGCCAAATGGGAGGCCGCCCACTTGAGCAGCTCAGATGCAAGGAGAGGGTGTCGTGTGGGGGGGCTGTCGTATGGCCGGTTGGATCATATGTCTTTTTACAGGGCGGCCACCAACCTCTGCCTGTTCTTTGCTGGGATAGCGGATGAAAACCACCAAGGGATTTGTCTGATGTTGACTGTTTCCCTTTGCTAGGATTCCTTCTTCAAGGCTCAGCAGTGGCTGAAGGACCTGGAGAGGGAGTGCCCCCCAGGGGAGGTGGTGGTGATGCTGGTCGGGAACAAGACGGACCTCGGCGAGCAGCGGGAGGTGACGTTCCAGGTAGCCCTCGACACTGGGTCGTTTTGTTCCCCGAGGGGGGATGAGAGCGACCCTAAAGCACCCATGTCCACGCACACACCCACCCATACCCCGCCCCCACCCACTCGCATGCACACGCACACACCCGCCCATGCACGTCACACAAGCTTGCACACACATGCACAAACACATACCCTTCCCACTTGAATTTCCCTTTTGGGCAAAGATTTCTGGTCTTTCCTGGAGAAGTCAGGTCTAGAGATGGCTATTATGCAGATGTGGGGAGGGCACCACGCAGGCCAGCCCCCCTGCGAGCTGGCGGAGGGTCGGCCCCGTGTCCTGTCTCCCAGGCAGCAGGGAGACACCCTGCAGGGGCCCAGGCGGGTGAGCCAGGGTTGCAAGGAACCCACGGCCCTTCCTATCCTGCCCTCCCATAGTCACTTATGTGGGTTTTCAGATCTTTTTCTTTGTGCTCAGTAAATTACTGATAAAGGGACAAGTGAGTAAACCCAAATTTCCTTGCTAAGAACTGAGTGAGGGATAGACAAGAAGAAAGCCATAGTTCTGTAAACAACCAGAAGCAGAAAAAATGCCGCGGAGATGCACGCAGAGCGCTGTGAGCGAGGGGGGTGTGTAGGAGGTGTGTGTACACGAGGGTGTGTGCGTGCGCGTGTGTGCAGGCTGGTTTCAGGGAAGGCTCTGGGAGGGCACGCGCAGGCGGGACGAGTGGAGTGTGGCGGGCGGAGCGAAGGGCAGGGTGCTGGCTGCAGGGGGGTCGCCAGGAGGGGAAGGCCGCGATGAGAAGGCATGTGGGCTCAGCAGCAGAGGTCCCAGTGTATGGCATTAAGGATTGGGGCCAATATTTGGGGGGGCAACAAGGAGTCCTTGGCGGATTTTGAGAAGATGGGGGCTGGGACGTGATGGGTGATTTGGAAAGAGTATTTGGAGGCAAGGTCAGGCCGAGCTGGGGAGACCAGGGGAGATGTCTGGGAGGGGAGATGTCTGGGAGGCAGGCAGCCCAGCTCAGAGGGTGTGAGGGGCCTCGGGTGGTAGCACCCCTGCCCTGGGCTGAGCCTGTCCTGCCCATGCAGGGAGGCCTCCTGGCTTAGAGCTCACAGTACCGGCCACCCTGAGGCCAGGGCTGTAGACCCCACCGGCCACCTGGGCCCTGGGCCAGCCCCTTGGCCTCTTCTTTATTCTGAGCTCTCACTAAGCACAATTGGGCCTTGGGTCTGGAGGGCCAGGTGCCAGGGACACTGGCATCCAGCACGGGGAGCCGGCAGGTGCTCTGGCCGGGGCGGAGACAAGGGGAACACAGATTTTAGATGCATTTTTTGGTTCCCATTTTCAAATAATTTCAGAATTACAGAAAGTCTTGCAAAAGTACCACAAAAAGGTCCCGTGTGCACCCCTGCCCCAGCCTTCCCGGATGCCAACGTCTCGCATAAACACAGAACAGCCATTGAATCAGGAAGCGGACAAGCAGACAATACTACCAAGTTCTCCTCTTACTCAGATTCCATCAGTTTCCCGCTAGCACACTTCTGTGTCACTCCCCGCAGTGCTAACCCCTGTGGAAAGCCAGGAGGGACCTGCAGAAGGAGGGCCCAGGTGGGCTCCCCCCAGGGGCTCTGCCTACTTCCCTTCTATGTTTCCTGCCTTCTCACTTGGTTTTCCCCACGTCAGAGCCCCCAGGTGCCAGAGGGAGAAACGTGAGGGTAGGGAGTCACGAGGGGAAGCTGGGGCTCAGGCTTTGGGGGCGAGGGCATCCTTCCTGGGGAGGTGAGCACCTCCCTGCCTCCCCACCTCCTTGCCTCCCCACCTCCCTGGCCATGGGTCCTTGCAGGAGCAGCAAGACCCAGAAAGGAGGAACCCTCCCTGGTTCTTGGGTCTGAGAAGGCAGCTGAGTATTCCTGGGAAAGTGTGTTTTTGTAACCAGTGTGGGAATTTTATTGCTGTTTCTTGCAGGAAGGGAAGGAGTTTGCGGAGAGCAAGAGGTTGCTCTTCATGGAGGCCTCGGCCAAACTAAACCAGCAGGTGACCGAGGTCTTCAGCGCTGTAGGTGAGTGCTGGGGCCCCCAGGAGAGCCCGGGGAGGGGGCATCTCTGGCTCTGCTTCTTGGCTCTTCTTTCTGGTGTCCTGGGAGCCAACAGAGTGTCTCCAGGGGTCAGAAGGTGAGCAGGGTTCCCAGGGGCCGAACTCCGTGGCTCTGGGTAAGCATCAGGGAGGGTGGGGACCCGGGACAGCCTGGCACACAGGGTGCATGCTGGGCTGGGGGCCTCCCCTCCCAGACCACCCTCCTCTGCCCTTCACAGCCTGGGAGCTCCTGCGGAGAGAAGAGAGGAAGGAGGGCCGGCCGCAACGGGGAGATGCGGGGCTGGCTCTGAGTGGGGCGCCTGCCGGGCCGGCCAGATGCTGTGCCCGCTAACAGCAGCCACGCCAGGAGGGGCCTGGGAGGACCCCCCACCCCGGGCCCCGCTGCTCCTCAGGGGGAGACGCTGCCTCCGCCACGGGCTCCGAGTCACCGTCCAGCGGGCTTGCTCCCCGAGTCCTAGAGGTTCTGGAAGCTGCACCCCTGCGTGTTCCCACGTTCCAAAGCCGGCGGGAATCATTCAGGAGGGGATCCGGGGCCAAAGGGCTTCCAGGGCTGATACAGGAAATGTCCACCTTTGTGTTTGTGGGCCCTGCCCCTGGGTTCTCAGGGAAGCTGCAGTTTAGTATTTACCAGGGTCAAAGTGACTCGGCGAAACCTCTTCAAAGCACGGGCTCCGTTTCTGCCCCGAGCACACATTGCACATCGGCTTCATGGAAAAAAATAGGTCACAAGGAGCATTCCAAACAGAACGATAAGAAAAAGAACAACACCTCCCTGGTTCCTGTGAGGTTAAAGTCATATAACCCGGCTAAACACATAAGATAAAAATCTGTAACTTTCTGGAACGTCCTTCATGGCGATGATTTGTAACTCTGTGCAAAAGACATACATGTTCCTTCCCAGGGTCACGCTCTCCTTTGTGAAGGTCGTGTCCTGGGCAGCTGTCCTCATTTGGGCTCCAAGAAAACCCTTTTCCTTTTCTCTTTAACGTTTTAGAGAAGGTTGGTTCAATTTGCATTGACAGGGGTGTCGGCCCCACCTCGACAGAGGA
Organism: Ursus maritimus; assembly: GCF_017311325.1. Classification (NCBI taxonomy): domain Eukaryota; kingdom Metazoa; phylum Chordata; class Mammalia; order Carnivora; family Ursidae; genus Ursus; species Ursus maritimus. The sequence continues at coordinate 3,698,757 of NW_024423343.1, forward strand.
GGGAGGCGGGCCAGAGGGGGCCGAGGATTGAACCTGTGCTGGGCCGGGTGCCGTCCATCCGGGGCTGGGCCCGCCTGGTTCTGGGAGCTGGGGGAGGAGGGGACAGGCCCGCATGGAGGTGACAGTGCCAGGAAGATCATGGGGCTGCGTCCACTTCCTGTATCTTGGGGCGGTGGCCCCGGAAGGGACGGCATCTAACGGGGCAGCTGGGGCGGGGTTGGGGTTGGGGGCCAGGCCCCTCCCCATTCTCGTTCCCTGGCTCTGAGTTCAGTAGGTGAAGCTCGTACGTAGCGAGCCTGAGGACGCAGACTTACGGCCGTGGTGTGAGTGGTGCTGCTTATATGTCCGCAAACATTAAACCGCTTTCTCTAACCTGGTGTTGCTGAGTTTGCAAGGCTGGGGTTTGGTATGGCCTGTGTTCCAGAAGGGCTCGTCCTGAGTGAGTAAGGAGGCGGGCCCACACACTGACAGTGGCTCGGGCGGCGCGGGGACATTTCTCCAGGGCTGACAGGTCATGTGTTCCCCTCGTTACTGCCTGACTTTAGGGGGAGGCCAGACGGTCGTTCTGGGAGCTAAGCCCTGATGTCAAGGCAGAGGGGGCTGTATTTTGTGGGGGGAAGGGGTGGTGATGGTTTTCCTCCTTGCCCCTGGGACTGGGGTAAGCAAGTCTGAAATTGTAAACACGAAGACACCGCTGTCCGCCCCGAAAAGGCTGGCTTCACTGCATCGATTATAAGGATCAACAGCAGGACGGGTGTAAAGCATCCTTTCACGTTGACGCTGAACTCTTGACGTCCACGAAGGGTGTGCCAGCATTTGCAGGGGCTCCTCTGGACTGGTTCTCTGCTCGCGTCCACCCTACATGGGCCCATCAGCCCAGCCGCGGGCCTGGACATTTGGTTGGGGACCAGCAGATGGGGAGCCCTGGACGGACCAGGATGCAGCCGGGCCTTGGCGAGGACCCGTCCAGCTGAGGACCCGTCTCAGTGTGGCTGTACCCCACCAAAGGTCACTGCAGGCTCCCTCCTACCTTCTGGCCCCTGGTCCCTCCCTCATCAGCAGGCCTGGGACCCCCTGCCTTCCAAACTCGATCCCCGCTGGAGGGAGCTGGGCCTGGGCAGACCGAGGGAGCTCTGATCTGGGGAGGTGGGGACAGCCCAGGAGCCCCACGTACCCAGGCCTTCCTGGTGTGTCTTCTCAAGGAGCTCCTCATGTGTCTTTCCAGGCAAGCGCAGATTTCACAAGGCTTCTTTTGTCATGATCTCCCAGAAAAGCTAAAGGATAAATACAGAAGTAAAGCGTCTGAGAGGGCCTGCTACCCAGATTTCCACTCATGCCGTTTTGTTTCTTAACAACTTCATGGGTGAGAGTTTCTGATGTGGTCAAGTGGCACGATGTTTCATATGGATATTCCCGCGTAGGTGAAGTATGTGGGGTGAGTCCCTGGGGTGCCAGGCTGTGTCTTGTGCTCCCCGCCCCCACCGCAGCAGGGCTGGGGACCCCCTGTGCCCACCTGGTGGGACCCACCTTGGACGCAGCAGGAGGCCGAGGTCGCTCCTGACCACGAGATGGCGCTCCAGCACCACTCAGGGCAAACCCCGCTGCTCCAGGGCACAGGGTCCCCCTCATTCGCTCTGCTAGATGCCAGGCTTTCAGAGAAATTTCCGATGAGTTGATTGACGCAACAGGAAGTAGGGAAATAGGATGATGTGTGTAGGATGCCCACGTATCTATGCCTATTCCCTCCCGTTTTGTCAAGCTAGTATCACGGTGTTAGAATGTATTATTAAAACACACCCTCGGCCGGATTCCCCCAGGCATCCTTCCATAGCGGCCCTACACTGATAGGGTGCATTACGCTTCTGGAGCTCAGGCTCCCCATCCCCCAGGATATGATTTCTCCTCACCCTCTCCTCCAGGCAGGCGGCTCAACCCTGCCTTGGAGTCACCTGGGAGCCTCTGCCTGCAGCGCCCCTCGCCCACCACAGGCTCTGGTTAGATCGGTCTGCAGTGCAGCTTGGGCCCTGGGCGTTTTGAGCCCTCCCAGGTGAACCTAATATTCCGGCAAGGCGGGGGAAGGGCCCCAAGGGCAGAGGGTCTGTCCTTCTTTCTGTGGGGTGCTCGGTGCCTGGTACAGCATGTGACACATGCCAGGTGCCAACGAATGTGTGTCCAACAAGAGGGTAGAAATTGTTCCTTCCGCTGAGGTGTGAAGGAAAGGCAGGCTCTCCGAACCAGCCTCCCCCACACCCGGCAGGTGTTCAGGGAAGGTTCTCTGCGCCATGCTTTGCCCACCTCATCTCACTGCATCCGGAATCTGTGACTGGGGGTGGGGGGCAGTGGGCATGGGGCACGCAGAGAAATGCACTCCCTGTGAAGACTGCCAGGAATGCCACCTCCAGGTCTACACTGGCCTCAGGTCCCGAGGGAGGCCAGCCTGGGAGCCCCCGTTCTGCCAGCCGCCTGGGACGCTGCTCCAGGCCTGCCCAGCCTGAGTTTGGACCTGGCTCCTCTCTGGAGCTCGGGGGTTGCGCACCCGTGCAGGTGGTGGGGGCAGGAGGCCCCTCGGAGGAACCCTGCTGACCTACCCGTGACCGTGCCCCTTCCCTGTCTCCTGTTTCTGCTGGAGGTGTGTCCTCCAACTGCCCTGGAAGAGTCCCCTTCGCGCTGTCAGAAGGAAAACCACGAGGCCATAATGGTGCCACTATGTTACGTACGGAGCAGTAAGGCCGGATTTACTCCTTAGCCCAACTGCACTTTCCACCCCCTCTGGAATGTGACCTTTAACCTGCCACGCTGGAATTTCCTGGAGGCAGCCCTCTGGAGGACCCCGACCCTTTACTAGGGCGACCTTGCCTAAACAACGCTAATAAATTCCTTAAAAAAAAAAAAAGGCGCCTTCTCTCTGCCTTTAAAAAGCTTTCCTTTTCTGCCCATTGGCAGAGCTCCTCTGCGCCTGTCAGACTGGCTCCTGCCCCTGGCTTAACAAGGCCAATTCGATCTTCAAATGTTTGCATTTTGTTTTTAAGAGCCCAGAGGGCCTGACTCAGGGACCCATTCTTCTTGTTCTAAAATTTATTCCCGGGGCACCTGGGTGGCTCAGTCGGTTGAGCCATCCACGTCCGACTCTTGATCTCAGTTCAGGTCGTGATCTCAGGGTTGTGAGCTCGGGCCCCGGGTCGGGCTCCATGCTGGGTGTGGAGCCTGCTTAAAAAAATGTACCCTCTTCCTGGGGCTCCCACTGGCCAAACTGAGGACCATCTGAGCATCCGAAATTATTTGTAAGTGTTGCACAGAGAGAGAGAGAGGAGGGGGGATACCTCCTTTAGAAGAATCCAGCTAATAAATGTGGGAGGAATTAGAAAATCTCCTCTGTGTGACCCCCCCGGTGAGGTCATGTGCTCCCAGCAGGGATGTCCAGTGGGTGCTTGTATCACAGGCGGGGGGGCTCTGGGTAAACTGGCTGCTGCCTCGGGCACACGGCAAAAGACAGGAAAGCCCCTTATAGTTGAGATCCGCCTCTGTGGGGGGGGGGGTCAGCCCCAGCGTCTGTCCGAGCAGGGCCTGGACTGTCCATCAGATGAGGTGTGATAGAGGGGACACAGAGCCCTGGGGTCCCCGGTGAGTAACCGAATCCGGCTGAGGCCCTGGATCTCCCTCTCAGACCGCAGGAAGTGCGGGGACAGAACAGGCACAAGGTAACAGCCCTCCGGGGGACACTGCACACATCACATGGGCTCATTCCACAGGAGAATGTGCTGGGCTCTTGTGATAGTCAGTGTCACGACAAAATAAGGTCAGGGACTGATGAGCGAGACCTAATGCACCAGGGAATTTAGATTGCAGCCTGGTTTCAAAAAAAAAGGAAGGAAAAAGACAGCCAAGACTTTCCGGCCATACTTGGGGATTTTTGAATACGGACTAGAAACTAGATGACGTTATGCATGTTTGACAATGTTTTAGGCACAATAATTTTATGGCTATGCAGGAGACTGTCCTTATTTTGAGGAGAAACATGCGGAAACATCTAGGGGAAATGTCACGATGTCTACAACTTACTTCCAAATGGGAGGGGAGACAGAGAGGGAGTGAGAGAGAGAAATGCCGTAATAATTGTTGAATCTAAGGGGAGGGTACGGGGAGGCTCATCAGGCTACTTTTTGAACTTTCTTGTGTGTTTGAAAATTTTCATACTAAGTTGTAGGAAACATAAAAGTTCCTGCCTCTTCATCCGTCTGGCGCTCAGAAGAGGTTCCAGTGTCCTGGGGCGGACGTCCCCACGCCGCTGTGTTGCCCTGAGACCCACCCTGAGCTGGGAACTCTTTTCTCAAAAAGTGTGCAAGTCAGTGGTGTTAGCACATTCACGGTGTTCTGCAAACACTACCTAAGTCTCGTTCCAGGACGTTTTCCTCTCTGCAGAGCAAAGCCCACCGTTAAGCGGTTACCCTGACAACCAGCAAGGTCTCTTTTCTGCGGATTTCGTGTAGATCCGGTCATGCTGTGTGTGGGCTTCTGTGTCTGGCTTTTTCCACTCAGCATCACGTTTGCAAGGACCCAAACTGTAGCATTCAGCCAAACTTGGTCCTCTTTTATGGCTGAATCATAACCCACAGTGTGGCTGGACCACATCTGGTTTCCCTGTTCATCTGTTGATGGGTCCTCGGGCTGCTTCTACCTGTCCGCCTGTTGTGAATTGTGCCGCTGTGAACAGTTCTGTGTAAATATTTGTTTGAACACCTTTCGGGGACGTATGCGGCAACGCTAGGGGCCATATGATGACTCTATGCGTAGCTTTCTGAGGATGTGCCGGACTGTTTTCCTGGCTGCCCGTGCTTCCAGGCCTGGGCCAGCACCTGCCTACCCTGGGCACGGTCCTGGTCCCTCCTGTCCCCACGCTCACTCCACCCTGGGGAGGTGCCCAGTAGCAGGGCCTCTTCCCTAGGAGGAGCTGACCTCTGCCCTCCCTGGGGCCTCCCTGGGGCTGGGGAGGTGGGGCAGCTCTGCCTCCTCTCGATGTCTGCGGAGCCATAGACCCCCTTGAACTGGAGCAGGGACAGCTGGGGCCTGGGGTCCTGCAGGCCTGCTCTGGGGCCTCCTGAGTGTGGACCGGCAGAAGTCCTGTCGTCAGGGTGGGCTCCTGAGACCCTGCAAACAGGGGGCAGGCAGAGGCCCATGTGCTCTGGGCGTGGAACTAACTGGAAAAGCCTGTCCCTACTGCCCTCCTTCCCGCACAATGGGTTGGAGAGGGCCTTGGGGAAGGGGTCTACACTGAACAGCCACACCGTGTTGGCCTGCAAGCAGGTGCTGGGCCTGCCTGCGCTGTGGAACGAGCCGTACTGTCCTGGGGTGTTCAGATGTGGAAACTGAGTCTCAGAGTTAAGGGGTGGGCTTAGGTGCTGGGTCAGAGGCAGGACATAGGGACATTTTGGTGCAATTTGAAACAGGCGGTAAAGGGACACACTGTCGTTCATTGAGGTTCATGTCTCCTGCTATTGATCAGAAACAAGCGGCTCACGCTTCTCTTTCTCCTCCGAGCGCCAACAAGGGAGGTGAAAGGGACTGGGCTTAGAGAAGGACAAGTCAGGCTGAGGGGCTGTGCTGCCCTCCCCTGGGGGTCTCCTGCACGGGGTGGTGCAGTGTGCAGCCTGGGCGGCCACTCGGAGTGGCCTGGGTGGAGGGCACAATGGGCTGCAGGTAACCCCGGAAGGCCCCAACTCCCTTACTCAGTGCAGGGTGCCTTCGGGCAAATCATGGTGCCTCTGGGCTGCTGGGCCCTGAGTGTCCTTCCAGACTAACATCCCGTGAGGACAAACGGCTCCCACGTGGCCACGACAAATACGCCCCTAAGCCAGGTCAGCTGCTTTTATTAGGATCGAAGGGGAAGTAGCCCATGGTTGGGGGGAGGCTGGGGGATGGCTCCTGGAGTTACTCCTCCGTGGGCTGGGCTGTCACCCATCCTGGGCGGGCTGGGCGCCTCCTTGCAGGGGGAAGCAGGCGGGCTGGTGCCAGAGGCTCTGCTTCTCTGCATCCCCCAGGGCCTCTCTCCTCCGGCCGAAGCGGCCCACAGGCCTGATTCTGCGGCCTGTGTACCAGGCAGGATCGAGGTTGGGGGCTGGGGAGGAAAGAACAGGAGCAGGGCGTGGGTGTGGGCGGTGCGTCCCCTGGCACGCATGTGCCGTGTGCTCCCGCGGGTGGCAGAGCCCAGGGCACATGCACAGTGCTCCCCACGCAGGGTCCCAGCTCAGTGCTGCCCACATGCCCAGGCCATGCCGGGACCCACCTGCAAGCAGGGACACCCAGAGGGCGTGGTGGGGCCAGGGCTGGGTGGTGGGGAGCTTCGGGAAATGGGAATTCAAACTCCCCAGCAACCCCTTTCTCCCCTCACCCCCTCCCAGGTTCTTGGGCCAGGGGTAGGAAAAGCCAGCTCTGGGCCACCCCGAGGGCATGAAGTGAGCCCCTCCACTGTGTGCTGCGTAGGGGCAGGGGCACCGGGGAGCAGGTGACAGGACCACTCTGTGGAAAGGCCTGGCAAACACCAGGCCATGGCCCTCCCAGAGAGGAGGCACTTAGCAAGGCCGGTACCCCTGGCCAGGCCCCTGGGGGTGGAGGGGGGGCGGATGAGGGAGGCTGACACCCAGGGTCCGGCCACTCACTGCGGATCTCCATGGAATGCTGGTGGGCTTGGCCGGCGGCCCCCTTCAGGGCCAGGCCCAGCAGCAGCAGGCACACGAGCCAGGCCTGCAAAGCCTTCATCACCCGGCTCCTCGCTCAGGCCCCGCTTGAGGTGGGATCCCGCACGGGAGGGCACAGCCTGGGGCAGAAGGGCAGGAGCGATGTTACGCACATGTGAAGGTGTGCGCTCACCAAGGTGGCCGCCCTGGACGATGTGGGCACTGTGCGTGTGTGTGTGTGTGTGTGTGTGTACGTGTGTGTACCGGTGTGCACGAGTGTGCACACGTGTGAGTGCATGCGTGTGCACACAGGTATGAGACAGTGTGTGTGAGCACTCGTATGAGACTGTGTGTGTGTGTGTACCGGTGTGCACGAGAGTGTGCGCACATGTGTGTGCGGCCACACTGCCCTGCGCACTCCTCTGCTCTGTGCCGGAGTGGCCCGGACGTGCATATCTAGCAGGCAAACGTGGCTCTTCCCAAAGTCCGTCGCCCTCATCCTGGGACCTCATTCTGTCCTCTGTCCAGTGAACGTTATGTGAGGCCATCACGTGTGTGTCAGACACGTCGCACCGACCCTCTGTCCTGGGAAGGATCCGGGAGATGTATAAGTGGTGGGTGCAGAGAGGTGGGCTGTCTTGGAAGTGCCTTGGTCTGTCTGTCTGTCTGTCTGTGTGTGTTAGGGAACCGGAAGGATGGGAGCTCTCCGTACCTTGTGTGTGCTGTGCACCAGACGGGGCGGGGGGCAGCAGGTTGTGGGGAGCTGGTCCCAAGGAGCCTGGGGTTGCTGCAGGGGGTGATTTGCCTACCCCAGACATGGCTGGGGGTGGGGTGTGTCGTGTCTGCGCCAGGCTCATGGGCTGGGACCCCTGTGCAGGCTTCTTTCCCTCCTTGAGCCCAGGACCTCTGGACGCCCCCACAGGGCAGGCAGCAGCCGGGAGCGCAGGGGAGTCAGTCCTCTGTCCTTACAAGAGAACTCGCCCTCGTCATGGTGGGACCTGATCTCATGCAGCAGGACCCCCCACCACGCGCGGGGCACAGCAGGAGCAGAGGGCTGTGGGCAGCAGAGGCACCCAGAAAGTCCTCGTTACCTGCCGGAGTAGAGGCGCCGAGCTGCCTAAGCAGCGTCCGTCAGCAGACCTGGCACCCCGCCCGCAGGTGCCCGCACCCTTGGCACTTGGAAGACGCCCGGGATCCCCGTCTGCTTCAGGGAGGATCCCCTCTGCTGACCTTGACTTTCCAGGCTGTCCGAGCCCCATGGAAAGTGCTCGTGGTCTGAGCAATTTAAAATACCCACCTCTCTCCATTTTAAAGGCCCATTGTGGTGTCACAGACCAGGTGGGGACCCCCAGTCTGCAGCAAATGGAGGTGCCAGCATGAAGCAGGGAAACAAAGAGATCCATCCAGACCACCTGGGCTCTTTCTCGTCCCTCTGGGCGGGCCCCACGCCAGGTGGTTGGTGTCGTAGGAGAGGTTGGCAGCGCCCGGCTCCCGGTCCCCAGGACCTGCTTCCCTGCCTGCGGGAGATTCTTGCCGCCGGACCTTTGGGCTTCCCGGTATGCATTCCCAGAGGGGTTGCATGGGACAACTAGGCCCGTTGTCTCCACCGCGGACCACGCTTGAGCATGGGGGGGCTCCGGGCAGTCTGCAGGAAGCACCCATCCCCCCGCCAGGGAGGAGATGGACCGGGAAGGAAGGAGCACAGGGAAACAGCGCGAGAGCTACTCACCGTGGGTCCCCACGGGGCGGCGGCCAGAGTGCGGCGGCACAGTGGTGGCCCAGGCAGAGCCAGCTCACCCCCTTTTATAACCCGAGGAGGAAGCAGCCCACCCCCCAGATGCCCCTCTCTGCCTCCCCCTCCCTTCCAGGGCGGCATCAGGACAGAGTCTCCGCGTTTTTTTTTCTTTCTTCTATTTTTTTAAAAACTCATCAGCGACGTGATTTGTCCCTTCCTGGGTTATATAATTGCATTTGGGTCGAGTGGTTTTAAAACACATTAGCCTTCCTTCTTCACGCTGGCCCTTGGGCTGATGGCAATGTCTACGCCGCCCGCAGGGCCCACTGCAACCGCGGCGAGGTGGCAGGAGCCACCCGGCCAGGCACGGCTTCGCTGCCCTCAGTCCCCGCCGGGCGCCACGGAGACCAGCCTCGTCCTATTCCTGTGACTGCAAGATGCTTTTTCCTAGGCCTTCCACAGTCTTCACGATTAATGTGTAGAACTAGCAAGTTCGTTACTGTTATAAACCAAATACATTCATTTTTATTATAAACAAATTTGTTTTTTATTATAAAAGCAATTTATATACATTTGGGAAGAATGTAGCACATAGGGGAAATGAGGGGAAAAAAGCACTGATCATGTCGAGGAAGCCAGTCATTCAGCACGTGTGACGTATCTCCTTCTAGTGGGGTAACCCCCCACACATTGTCTGGGTACATTCCCTGGACGTGCACATTTTAAATCTCATGGCTTTCATTCCACAATCACGCCCTCGAGTTGTTAAAAAAAATCTGTATTTATGCCATTTAAAATAGCTGTATGGTACGTGCGCTCTACCTGGGGCTGAAGAACCGGACTCCTCGTATTCTGAATAATTCCAGAGGACGCGAAGGTCACATACGCGCGGTTGCGGTGCGGTCTTAAGGAGCCCATCCTGGGGAAGAGGGCTCCTGGTGGCTCCTCTCGGATGAGTGTGGGGGGACAACCCCCACGTCATGCCTCTGTCGGGCTTCTAGGAAAGCTTCAGGGCCGTGCCTGGCCCTCAGGGGATTGGTCCCACGGGCTTCTCCCCTGCCCCACGGCTGCCCGCTCCTGGCGATGAAGGTTCTGGGGCTCCCTGGGCGATCGGGGGTCCGGGGGCACAGGTGAGGGGGCACAGCGTAAGGAGCAAGGGGGTGGAGGGCAGGTACGGAGCTTCTACCCTGGGCTGCGGGGTAAGGACACTGGGGCTGGATTCTGCCAGAATTCTGGGTCAGCTGTGGTCAAAGCTGCCGGCGCTCCTGGTGAAGAGTAGTGATGGTGATGCAGGACCCTCTCGTAGGGTGTGGTCTGTCTGAAGGGGGTCCCCTGGGTGGTCCCCACAGATGTGTGCGCAGTCCCAGGGCCCCCTGGCACAATGGGAACTGAGACCACGGGAGCCGTGGGCAGCTTCCTGGCCATCACAGTGGGAGCGTGCGTGTGCACGTGCGTGAGTGTGGATGCGTGGGCATGCGTGTGCACGTGTGCGTGCGTATGCGTGTGTGCATGCTTCTGTACGTGAACATGCGTGTGCGTGCATGTGCATGTGAGTGTGTCGTAGTGAATCCTCCCTTTTCAGCTAAGTGCCCTTGCCCAGCTGGACTGGGCCCCGGGCTGCCGTCGGCTGCCCATGGATGTCTAGCAGGCAGGTGACTCATTATGGGTGCGGGCGCATAGAGGGAGGCCCTCCGACCCTCATGGAGAGACCGCAGCCTGGTTTCTGAAGCCCAAATGCGCGAGGTCGCGGTGACCCATGTGCGGGATCAAATGACCAGCTCCCCCTGCTAGTTGGGGGCAGGGGTTCTCATGGGGATCTGGCAGCCCCACCCTGGGTCGCCAGCGTCTGGGATGCACGTGGCCCTACGCGCACTGTCTCTGTGTCTGCCACCATGAACTATGACCACTGCAGGGGACAGTCAGGACGGGGGCTGCAGAGGCCGCCGGGGCCGCCTGTTGAAAAGTCTGCTGAGCGGTTCATGGTCATGAGGGACCCCTCAGAGAGGTCACAAGGGCCCGGCTGCCCCGGAGCCCCCTTAGCCCTGCCCTTCCTGAGGGTGGGTCTTGGGTTCCCGGTGTCCTGAAGGAAAGTGCCATGTGCATCTCATATCTCCCTATCTCACCTGGGCTGGTTTGAGGGGATTCTGCTCCTTGCAATTAAAGGAGCCCCACATTGAAGGACCCTCATGAGCAGCTCACCCCTTCTTGTCCTTCACATTAGCATGACTAAGAGGATGCCACTTTTTGGGATGAACTCGATGGTTTTGAAATCTTTGAGCTTCTACCCTCAACAAGGTGGGTCTCCAGGCTTACTTAGCACGTTGCATGATGATGGGTGGCTGTTTTGGGGTCTGGTTTTTGGACCGTAATGGTGCAATGGATTGAATAGTGTCCTTCCAAAATTCATGTCCACCCAGATGTGGTCAGAATGTGATCTTATTTGGAAATTGGGTTTTTGCAGATGTAATCAGATTGAGATGAGTTCATGCTGGAGTGAGGTGGGCCCTGAATGCAGTCACTAGGGTCCTTATAAGAAGAGGACAGACACACAGAGACACATCAGGGGAAGGTGTACAAAGACAGAATTACAGACAGGAGTGACGTGGCCACAAGCCAAGGACTGGTGGCAGCCACCAGGAGCTGGGGCGGAGGATGACACAGAGCTTCCGGAAGGAACTGGCACTGTTGGCAGCTTGAACTTGGACTTCCGGCCTCCTGAACTGTGAGAGAGTAAATTTCAGTTGTCCTTAGCCACTTTGCTTGCGGCCCTGTGTGACGTCAGCCCCAGGAAACGGATGCAGGGCCCCGTAAGTGTGAAGAGTGACTGATGAAATACTTCTTTCTGGTGCTTATTTCTAGAAGAAACTCGTCCTGTGACTTTGGCCTGTGCGTCTTAAATATGGGATCCTTCTGGAGGCCCAGAAAGACGTGCACAGTCTGATGGGAAGAGGTGGCCTCGGGGACTGGGAGTCACCAGAGTCCTAGCAGCAGAGTGGCCGGGGGGGGGGGGGGGGGGGGGGTCAGTGGCAAAGCTGCTCCTGACCTAGAAGGCTTCTGAAAATCCGAACTCTTTTTAAAAAAACAATTTATTTCAAATTAATTTAATTAACATATGGTGTATTATTAGTTTCAGAGGTAGAGGTCAGTGATTCATCAGTTGCATAGAACACCCAGTGCTCTTTACATCACGTGCCCTCCTGAATGCCCAACCCCAAGTGACCCCATGCCCCTGGACCCCCCTCCAGCAACCCTCAGTTTGTTTCCCATGATTCAGAGTCTCTTATGGTTTGTCTCCCTCTCTGTTTTCGTCTTGTTTTATTTTTCCCTCCCTTCCCCTGTGTTCATCTGTTTTGTTTCTGAAATTCCACATATGAGCAAAATCATATGGTATTTGTCTCTCTGACCTATTTCGCTTAGCATAACACCCTCTAGTTCCATCCACGTTGTTGCGGATGGCAAGATTTCATTCTTTTTGATGGCTGAGTAATATTCCATTGAATATACACCACGTCTTCTTTATCCATTCATCTGTCGATGGACGTCTGGGCTCTTTCCAGGTTTGGCTATTGTGGATATTGCTTCTATAAGCATTGGGGTGCGGGTGCCCCTTCGGATCACTGCATTTGTAACTTTGGGGTAAATACCCAATAGTGCAATTGCTGGGCTGTAGAGCAGCTCTATTTTCAGCTTCTGGAGGAAGCTCCATACTGTTTTCCAGAGTGGCTGCACCAGCCTGCATTCCCACCAACAGTGGAAGAGGGTTCCCCTTTCTCCGCATCCTCCCCAACATCTGTTGTTCCCTGACTTGTTAATTTTAGCCGCTCTGACTGGTGTGAGGTGGTATCTCATCGTGGTTTTGATTTGTATTTCCCTGATGCCAAGTGATGTTGAACATTTTTTCATGTGTCTGTTGGCCATTTGTATGTCTTCTTCTATGAAGGTCTGTCCATGTCTTCTGCCCACTAAAAATACAAATTCTTGAGAACATTTTAAAGGACTCATCTTTAAGTTAGAAAGCGGTTTCCCAAGTATGTGTCATGTGGGAAGCGAAGTTCCCGAGAGCTGAGATCAGGTTTTAGTGAAAGACAAGCAGCGGTGGGAGCATCTTCTTGCCCCAAGAGGCAGTGGCTCTGGGAACTTGGCATCGTACTTGTGGTCAACGGAAATGGTGTTCTCCAACACTTGCACGTGACTCCCACCCAACTGGTTTCTGAGTTTCCAGTGTGGGAAATATTAGACACAGCTCTTATGTGGGAACTGTGCGTGAGTCAGTTTCCTCCAGAGAAATGGCACCAATAGTGTGTGTGTGTGTGTGTGTGTGTGTGTGTGTGTGTGTGTGTGTGTAAGAGAGAGATTCGAGGAACTGGTTCATGGGATTGTGGGGCTGGCAAGTCTGAAATCTACAGGGCAAGATCACGGGCTGAGGACCCTGGGAAGAGATGATGTTGCAGCTGGAGTTGGAAGGCCGTCCTGGAGTAGGATTCCCTCTTGGAAGACCTTTCTTGCTTAAGACCTTCGCCTGATTGGACGAGGCCCACCCACATTAGGGAGGAGAATCTGCTTTACTCAAAGGCTGCTAATTGTAGATGTTAATCACATCTAAAAAATATTGTCACAGCAACATCTAGACTGGTGTTTGGCCAAGCATCAGAGCACCATGACCCAGCCAAGGTGGTACATAGTTGACCATCACAGACTGTTATGTGTTTGCAGGGATGTAGTCAAATGCTACTTTCTCCAGCATGACCCTTGCCTTGGGATTCTGAGCCCGGGTGCGGCGGAGCTGCAGGTGTGGAAGTCCTGGGGTGGTCTGAGGGCACCTGGCTTGCTCAGCTACCCGCGAGGCTGTCTGTGGGCAGACTTCGCGGGAGGTGTCTGCAGGGGAATCGGACAGCAGGAGCGGGTAAAACCCTTCTTTCCGGAGCCGGCTTTTTCCTGAGAAGCCCCAGTTGTGCAGGTTACATCCGGGGTGGGGGCTTCACCTCCTCGCCTGTGCGTTCACCTGCAGGAGTTTCGAGTTGAAAGAGGATATACGGACAGATGCCTGGAGGGATGGACAGGCTGCTGGTTGAGAGATGATGTTGACTGTTCTTGTTGCTTTAGCTTGTCCACATTTTCTGTTTCCTTCCCCACAAAACACCAAGAGAGCTCATAGGTCATAATAATTCTGTGCAAAAAACAGCTTTGGTGCTGTGGACCTTGCGGGCATGCGTACAGGTCACTCTGCCCAGCTGCGTGCCGGATGCCAAGCGCCGGGGGATCAGAAAGCCAGCACACGAGAATCCTATCGTGTCTCTGTGGTGGGTAATGTGGGCCCTGTGAAGCGGGCTCTTCCACAGCGTGCTTCGGAGACCTACAGAAATCGCGGCTTGCTGTGTCACCCTGGTGGAGGAGCTCTGACCCGGGGTTGGCGTGAGGCCTGATGCGCCAGGGACAGCCTGGAGGCTGTGTATTTCCCCAGCCATCTGCCAGGAGCCGGGAGTGCCGTGGGTGTCGGGGCCTGGACCGCAACGTGTCACACACGAGCTGATCTGAGCAGACTGGCCCCCGCTGCCCACTCCGGGCTCACTGGAAACTCTGAGGGATCTTCCGGAGAGCCATGCACTCAGCTCCTCATGAAGCTTTTCCTCTTCTCCCTGAGGAAGAAGACTGTCGGAGGATAAAACTCTGGAGAAGTTTTAAGTTTTTTTTTTTTTTTTTTAAGAGAGCAAGTGAGAGGGGGTGGGTGGGAGACACAGAGGGAGAGGGAGCGAGAATCCTAAGCAGGCTCTGCATGGAGCCCGATGTAGGGCTCAATCTCACGACCCTAAGATCATGACCTAAGCTGAAATCCAGAGTCAGATGCCCGACCGACTGAGCCACCCGGGTGTCCCACCTCAGGAGGCATTTTCAATGCTGACTCTAAGATCCATCCATCGTCATAATGAAAGCACCGACTTCTCTCGGTCTTGGTTAGAAGTGGGTGAGCACCAGCGTTGCGGGTCCTTGACCTGTCCGTATCCAGCTTCCAGGAAGGATGTCTCAGAAATGACCATCTGCCAGCAAAAGGGGCAGGAGAATTCTTCCAAATAGTGGAATTTATAGATAGCACGGGGACCTGAATATGTAAAATCACATCTTATCTGAGGCTACGGGGAGCCAGAAGACAGATGTTGGCGTGGGCTCCCATATCTCCTGAAGATGCAGGGTACCGCGCCCCAGCAAGGCACTGTGGACTCGCTCTGCGTGAGAGAGTGAATGGAGAGCAGCCTGGGGAGAGTCCCACTCGCAGGGGGCAGGAAACGCTTCCCCTGGTCAGCCCTTGGGGACACAGGCCGACTCTCGTCTCTGCTGCCTGTTCGACTGCCAAGGAAGCCCTCCCCCGAGCCAGGGACGCAGCCTCAGGGCTCTGTCTGGAGCGCGAGCAGTAGCGTTGGCCCTGGAAAGGCTGGCATGGAGTGGGTGGTTTGGGGGCTTAAGCGTTACAGCCACGGGCAGCCTCCGCTCTCTGCCTGGGGAGCGCTGGTCCTGTGCATGCCTTAGGCTGTCCACAGGCCACTGCCTCGGGGCAGATGGGCACTCATGCCCGACGACCCCCTGAACACTGGCAGGCCGGTGGCTCCGTGTCCCTCTCTGGGTGGGACCCTGGCTGCCGTGGACCCCACAGGTATGGGGTTGTCTTGTGCTCTGACCTCCATGTTACTGCTTGGCGAGGTCACACGCACACAGCTGTTGTTCCCGAATCTCTTACGCTGTGTCGGCGCAGGCTGGGCCCTGGGGCGTCTGGCCATGGCCACTCTGTGCCCGGGCGCCCATGTCTGGTCTCCCTTCCCTGTCTCCCTTCCCTGAACTGGCAGAGCTGGAGGTTTACTTGTGCGAAAAGGGTCTCCGGCCTTGAGTGGGGCAGGGAGCGCTAAGTCTGCCATTGGTGAAGTAAGGACAGGCACCGGGGAGTGTCCATGAAGACGGGCCAGGAGGACAGGGGCCGGTATGGCTGTGCCACGGGATGGAGCAGAGAGGGAGGCCGGTTGCCCGTGCTCACGGCTGTGCTCGGAAGCAAAGTGCGTGCCTGAGCCCGGGCTCCCTGGGAGGCTGGGGAGGAGGCCGCTCCCCCGCGGGTGTGCAGTGTCCCGTCTGCCAGCTCCGGGCTCTCTTTTAGGGTCTGGATGGGGGGTTCCACTCTGTCAGCAGATTATAGGTTTCCTGGCTTAGCTAGAGCGGGTTGGATGGTGGCTCCCCAGACTCTCATCCTGGCTCCTGGAACCTTGCACGTGTATTAGGGTGAGACTCTCCAAACACGAAGATCAGCCTGGATAATCGAGATGGGTCCTAAATCCTATGATAAGCATCCTCGTGAGAGAAGGTCAGAGGGAGACTTGAGATGGACACAGAGGGCCTCTGAGGACGGAGCTGCTGCTCGGAATGATGCAGCCGCAGGCTCAGGATGGGGGGACCCCCGAGGCTGGAAGAGGCGGAGAAGGGAATGTGTCCTGGAGCTTCTGGAGGGAGCAGGGTGCTGCCGACACGTCGATTCTGGACTTCCGGCCTGCGGCACAGCGGGAGAGTCAGTTTCTGGTTTGAAGCAGCCTGGATTGTGATGGTTGGTGAGAGCAGCCCCGGGACCCATGGAGATCCGGGCGGGCTGCCACCCCTACCCCAACCTGAAACGTCTTCAGTGTTTGCTAAGACCGCGCTAGTGTGGGGTGGCACGCCTCTTTCTGAACATGCGGGGGCGGGTAGTGCAGGGGCGGAGGGCTGCGGAGAGGGCAGGGCGGCTGCGTGGTGGGGGGGGTGGGGGCCGACTCGAGAGAGGCTGGTGTGCTCCCCTCGCCCTGGCCAGCCGCTGCCTGGGTTCAGCCCTGGCCAGCCCTGCTGCAGGAGTGAGGGGCAGAGGCCAGGAGTCGGCCAGCTCCTCTCGTAAGGGGTCGGAGGGTAAATGCCCACGTCTGTTGTTGTAGCACAGACAACAAGGGAGCTCATAGATGCAGCCAGGCTCGCGGACTCGGCCTAGACACGGGGCAGGTGTCCCCGGGGGCGGAAGCAGGAGCACGGGGGCTTTGGAGAAATGAGGCGGGGTTGGACTGCCTTGGATGGGGTCCCCCAAACCGACAGGCCTCTCAAGGTTCCCAGGAGCTTGTTTGGAAGGCCGGGGGATCTGAGCAGTGGGGCTCGTGGTGACCCTCCTGACTCCTCCGGCTGCCCCCACACGATGGCAGCCAGAGCGGCCGATGCTCCCTGGGGACGTGAGTTCACAAGTCACAGTGAGCGTCTCAGCAGAGCAACAACCCATGGGCCACCAACGCGAGAGCGCAGACAGCACCGAAGTGATGTGACAGTCGGAGACTAAGTGCCTGGGTTTATCAAGGGAGGGGCCGGTGTGTCGAGGGAGCAGCAAGTTCCAGACGTCACGGAGAAGAGCCAAGTGGAATATTCCAAACAGCCAGGTTCTCTGACAGAGTGTGGGGGTGAAGGAGAGGAAAACAGCGTGAGCCCCTGGAAGGCTGGAGTGGACACGAGTGGGCACTATGAACGGCTGGGGGGTGAGACCCAGTTCGGCTGGAAGGGTAACGTGGAGTTGCTGCAGGACGTGGTGGAATTGGCCACATTTCCAGCCCCCGGTTGCCCCAAGCCAGGGGGCTCGATGGGGACGGAGACGAGCTTCGACACCCAGGGCGCTGGAGGGGCGGAGGGACCAGTGCAGGGGGTGGGGAAGGAGACTCGATCCTGGACATCCCGGCCGAGGACGTTCCGGGTCAGCACTGACCACTGGGCCTCCCATGCTGTCAGGGCGCCCGCGGTGCCGCAGAGCAGGTCAGCGCCCCTGCTGTGCCTCTGACGGGCTCACCGACACTTCACAGACCCGAGAAGGCCACTCTGACAGAGGAGACTGCTGTGTTTGAGTCTGAAGTTCTCTGTCCTCAAATCAGCAGTGGAGGAACATGGCTAATAAGGTTCTGGGGTAGGAGCGAGTAGTATGGGGGACCCACTGTCCCTATTCCATTAACACCTGGGGACACACCAGGGCCAGCGACTGTCTCTCTGATTCCTGTGAACTCACAGAGACTTCAGTTTACTTTGGGAATAAGGAGAGGTGCACCAAGAAAGAAACTGATCCCCTTTCATTTGTAGGAAGCTTTCTGTCGTTTGGCACTGAATCAGGAGCACGCATCTCAGCCAGCTTCCATCCTGAGAAGGGGTATCGGATCTGGCTTTTCTGCAGGTCCCAGCATAAGCTGCAGCCCAGTCATCCGGACCGACCCAAAAGCGGCTTCCTGAAACCTGTGGGCCAGCCCAGGGACGGCGTCATATCTGCGGCGGCTGCGTTCTGGGCTCAGTGGACACGTGAAGCTCGCGGTCCAGGGTCTGCGTGGCGGTGGGGTGGGGCTCTGTCCACCGTCAGGGCAGAAGACGGGCTCACTAGCTAAGGCTCCCGCGTGCCACTTCTCCATCTGCCTCTGGTTCCCATTTCATTTAAGAGAGTTTAAGAGAAAAAGTTAAAGCTGGCCCAAGGTCACTTTAGAAAGTATCAGAGGATCCCATGGTAGCTTCTCGCTGTGGGGGGCTGCCTCACACTCAGGGCTCAGTGTCCTCCTCTACAAAGTGGGCTCAAATTGAATCCAAGGATTAAACACACGAGTTCCTGTGAGGCACGTAACAATGCTCAGTTGGGGGGGGCAATTACGGTTACTTGTTCCAAGGCAGCCCCGAGGGTCCCAGCGGGCTCCCCTGAACACTGGCTGAGCCAGAGACACCCGAAGAAACCGCGAGTCCCAGACTGTCCCTTGGAGCTCACCTACAGCACGGACAGCAGGTGGCCAGCAGGCATGACTAGTTGGTCCTGGCCCTCTGTCCCCCTGGACGTCACTGCAGCAGCGGCAGTGCCAGGCTGGACCCCACCCTCCTGCCTGCATGTCCAGGGCTCCAGCACTCGCCTCTCCCGCAGGTCCTCCGCGCCTGCCCCTGGACATCGGTCAGAGGCTCACCCGCCACCATGCGCTCGCTCTGCCCTTGACCATAGTGGAATTTCTCCTGGTCTGCGAACCACAGGTGAACCCGCAGAATAGGTGCGAGGGGGTCGGGGAGGTCAGCTGGCCATGAGTTCAGTCACTCGTCTTAATGCCCGATTTCCTTGTCCGACAGCACATGCACGCACACACCCACACACTTACATGCATACATGCACGCATGCATGCGCAGACATGCACACATACACACAGAAACGTGCATGCACACATGCACACGCGCACATCCACGCATGCACACACGCACACACATACATGCATACACGCACACATGCATGCGCAGACATGCACACATACACAGAAACGTGCATGCAGACATGCACACGCACACACTTACATGCATACACGCACGCACATGCAGACATGCACACATACACACAGAAACGTGCGCGCGCACACGCACACACAGAAATGCACACGCACACGTTTACACACGCACACACATACCTGCATACACACACGCACACACGTGCAGACATGCACACATACACACAGAAACGTGCGTGCACACATGCACACGCACACATACACACATGCACACACGCGCACACAGAAATGTGCACACACATGCACACACACACAGATACGTGCACGCCCGCGGCTCCGACACCGTGTAGCATGCACACAGCACAGCCGCTGCGTGGAGTCAGCAGGGAAAGGGCTAAAAGATCACACTGAGAACGTTTTTCTTTGTGTCCTTCAAAAAGTTTAACACCGTCTTACAGGAAAGACGTGTCCGCTTAGATGTTTCTCATGGATCAGAGCAGGCCGGCAGGGGTGGTGGTGGAGGTCGTCCGCGAACACGATGAGGAGCGGAGGGTCTGAGAACGCTGTGCCCTCGCAGGCGGGGCTCCCTTATGGACGGCGCCGCGTGCTGTCTCTCCCCGGACGGCGTGCGGCCGGAGTGCGGGGCGGCTGCAGGGGCGGGACACTGCGGTGCGGGAAAGCGAAGGCTGGGGCCGCTGGTCGCTCCGTCCTGTTCCGGCAAACCTCCTCCTTCAGGGCCGGTGGGTCATCACAGGTTTCTGTGGAGCACAAATATACACACACATAGTTGTGCACAGATGGGTGTGCACACGGACACACACACGCACAGACACGCGTGGGCACACACACGGACACACGAGTGTGGGCACACAGACACACACAGACACGCGTGGGCACGCAGACATACGCGCGTGCACACACACACAGGAGTGCACACAGCAACACGCAGACACAGGAACGCGTTGGTCAGAAGGTGCGGGTCAGGCCCGTGGGGCTTCCGCACAGCGTCTCTGCCCCTGCTCCCGCAGCTCTGACGCTGGGTCAGCGGCACCGGTCCCTCCTGAGGGGTGTGCGGACAGACGGAAAGTACCCGAGAATTTAAGGCTCTGAAACACAGCGAGCTGTATTCCAACTTGAAAGCATGAAGATTTTCAAGTCCCTGTTGGCCAGTTTCTTATTAATGGTCATCGGCCCTCCGTCGGGGATGGCCACGCTCTGACCACAGTCCCGACACCTCCTTCTGGTTAAGGTGGGGCCTGCGGCACCTCTACCCTTTGCCATCTCCCCCTACTCACGTCCCCTCGTCCCCTCATCAGGCAACCTAACGATGGCGGTGTCACCCACGTCCCTGTTGGCCAGCACAGCCCACACGGTCAGGAACAGCCTGTTCCCTGTACTCACGTGTCCCCAGCATGAGATGCTTGGAAACCCTTTTTAAAACTGGAGTTCACGGGGAGAATCAAGCACTGGTGGGGGTGGGAGGGGAGAGCCAGCGGGGTTGCGGGGGTTCGGGCTTTGACGGCGGCCACTGCACTGAGTCAGCATGCCCGGCCCCAGGACGTGGGTGTGACCCTGAGCTCCCAAGAGATGAGCTCTTCTGAGCTGTCACGCAGCCACGTTTGCAAGGCGCTGCTGGGGCGGCCTTGGGCAGGCGGCGCCCACGCGGGGGGAGCTGGGGCCTCCCCCGGGGTCCCGTGAGGTGCTGCCAGGACGGGCCTCAGAATGCACTTCTGCGGGAACCGGGACCACCACCCTCTTGGTGCAGCCTGACACTTCCTGGGGTCTGGAGGAACCCGGGAAGCTCGTTCTGCAGAGTGTCCTCTCCCACGGGACCTGGGGGACAGCCCTGACCCCGGCATCCGCACGTGTGGTTTGCTGAACGACCTTCACAGCACTGCTGAGCTGCTGGGGCTGTGAGGAGAGTGTCCTCTCTTGCGTGCGGGCGGTCCCTCCCCCGAGTGTCCTCTCTGTCACGGATGGTCCCCTTCCCCAAGCCAAGACCCACCCCAAGGTAAGCAGAGACCCCTATCACTGGTACATTCTGGCATCTTTAAGAAATGTTTTCAATTTTTCTTTAAATCTTTTGCTGATTTCACTCTACTGGTGAGTTCATCCCCGTTTTCTCTGCTCTGGCGTCTTAGCACCAACACGTAAATCTGACAGGTCTAGGCATTTTCAAGCCACTTCAGGAGGGGAGAGTCAAGCTTACCGCAAAGCTGTGGTTGGCCACCCCCTTCCTGCTGTTGGGGTTTCTCTGGGTCAGGGATCCACGGTACACTGACTGCCGAGGAAAGGAGGCTCCGTCTTTACCTTCAGGGGCACAGAAGTGTGTCAGCAGTTGTGCAAACGCACAGTTCAGTCCAATTCTTTCTCCCCTGCCTCGGAGCAAGCATTACAATCCTATCTCACGGTGGGTCCAGAAACGCTCCCTCGAGCGAAACACAAAATGCCATTACCTTTTCTTTGATTCTGTGATGTGCCATGGGCCTGGGGGGGTCTGGGGACTCTGCCCCTTGGAACGGAGGGTCTCCCCCCACCCAGGGCTTCAGTCATGTCGTTGGGGCATTTGGTCTCACATCCTAATCAACCGTTTGTGTTCACGAGCACAAGTGAGCAAATCCCGGGGCTGGGCAGCCAGTGGCCTTCCTCCTCTGGCAGGTGTCGTGGGGGCCCTCCCTGACATGCACCTGCTCCTTGGGGGGGGATGCCGGGCCACGTCTCCTCTGCCCAGCCCCATGTCCTGTGACACGGCAGCTCAACATCAGCCACGGTGGAAATGTTTCCACCATGGAAGTTGGCAGAGGCCACGCAATAGGGCTGTGTGTCGCGTTTTCACAGGGGGGCTGGCGAACGAGCTCAGGGTTCCATTTTTGGGCAGAGAACGTGGTGTTGGAATTTGCCACACCTTCCTGCTCCTGGACCAAACTCTACGGAGGGAACTGCTAGCCCAGCGATCCCAGCTACGGGGCAGGGAATCCCTCCCGTGTGGGGACGGACGTCTGGCACACGGGTGAGAAGCCGCTCCACTGAGGCTGGCCATGGTGGCCGGAGACGCGTGTGGGGACCCGCAGCCGCAGCCAGGCCTGTTAGCCCCTGGAAAGCCCGCCAGCTCCAGCGGGACTGGGACCAGGTGAGAGGCCGCGGACTGACACAGGCGCTTGCCCCGTGTCCTCCCACTGTGACTGTGATCCCTCCCTTGGTGGTAGCCACGAGGCCTGCTGGAAGCTCGTGGTGCATGCACTCCGAGAGTCTCCTCCCGGCCCCGCTGACAAGGTCCGTCACCCGGCTTGTGGCCCTGAGTCAGGGATTTGCCTCAAAGGGCCTCGGGGCCAGCTCTGTTTCTGGCCTGACCTGCCCGGGTACGGGGAGCTCTGGGGTGCAAAGAAGGGGCTGCACGGAGGGGAGCTGGGTGCAAACAGGGTTGTACAAAACGTGCCCCGAGGAGGTGGTGACAAGAATGTTCTGGAGGTGGTGGAGAACCTCCTGGGAGGGGACACTGCACTTGGCCTTCAGAAGGCAGATGTGGGTAGGAAAGGGAGCGAGGAGTGCTCTGGGCAGAAGGCCCGGCCCAGGCAAAGGTACAGAGGTGTGTTTGCACAGAGCGCTCAGAGACCCCCATGTGCCTGTGACAGCTGTCCATCCAGGGATCCCGTGTGGGGCAGAAAGTGAGGCTCTGGAAGGCTGTGCTAAGAAATCCCACTCATTCTGCAGGCAGGTGGGAGCCAACGATTGTTCGGGAGCAGAAGAGGAACACAAAGAGAGCTTCTCACTGCGACTGTGGCTGTGGGGAGAACTGTAACGATGGGGTGGTGAGGACAGAAATCAGATACGGGGACAAGAGGAGACACCACAGCGGCTCAGAGGCCTGACAGAGCAGCGGAGGGACTGGACCCTGACCCGGGAACGGGGCTGCTACCTCTGGTGACCCGAGGTCGGGCTGTAAGGGAAGCAATGCAGAAGCACACGATTCCCTCAGAGCCCGGCTGTGCAGAGGCAGCCAGGCCTTCCTTCCTGTTCCCCTGGAACAAAGTTCGTGTCCTTGTCACCACTGAGACATGAAGGGAAGCTAAGTTCCGTGCTTGCACGAGAAGGTGGGGAGCTGCTTACCTAACCCTGAGAGTGATTTACAATGCAAACCGGGGAAAACACCGGCGCCAGCCCCCTGCACGCTCAACACACCGGATTCCAGAACTCCAACCCACCAGGATGCTTGCTGACAGCGGTTCGGGAGCGTCCTTCAGGCTGCGGGGCGTGAGATGCAGCGCCCCAGGAATTACACAGAAACGCAGAATCCCCACTGGCCCCTTTCACACCCTCGAGCTCATCTCCCAGGCCCTCGGGGATGAGGGAAGCCGCTGCGAACTCTTACCTTGACTTTTCGGGGAATGACTGAACTTCCTTCTGAGAAGATGGGGCTCCGTCATCGCCTAGAAGAAAGAAGACATCTCTGGGCTTCACTAAATTGCTGTAACTTTTGGAAGCCCTGGGAGTTAAATGGGGACTTCTCACCGTTCTTCCAGATTCTAGTGAATCCGGTCGGCTGTCTTCTGTGCCTTGGCAATATTGGAAACTTGTCAATATTAAAATACACGGTATCGGTAACTGAGGCCCCAAATGTCAGAGCATAAAAGATGCTTACGTTTGTCAACGGTGGGTGGGAGGGCAGGGAGAGCACGCATCTCAGCCCCGCAGACCTAGGTTCAAATGCAGGTACCACTCCCCCACCCCCGTGATGCGGACGACTGGGTGTCCTCTCTGAACTCACCTGTAAAATGGGCCAGCAGCCCCTTCTCGGGGTTATTGGGAGATGACCTACTCCTCCCGTGTCCCCAGCTCCCATGGCTGTTGGTCCCCACGCCTCTCCCTCACTCTCACTCTGCTGTTGACTGCCTCTCCGTGATGGGGTTGTCCCTCCCTGTTTTGCCTCTCTGGGCATGAGCAGGTGGCCTCACTCCCCTGGAAATCTTCCCACCATCAGGTGCCCTGGGATTCTGCCCGGTTGGCTTTGTGGGCTGCACCTGTGGCTGGGCTTCCCTGAGCCAGTCAGGAAGCACCATGGCCCCCAGAAGAGGGTGCGAAGTCAGGGCCAGGGGGTCCGTGCTGAGACCCCTCTGTCATTTATGCTCTGCGCGATTTCAATCAAGGATGTCAACGTCCCTGTGCTTGGGTTTGCTCATCGGGACGACAGTGTTAATCCCAATGCTTCCTCACCAGGTTTGTAAACCTCAAATGTAAGGAGGGGGAAAACACAGTTTTTAACCATAGAGAGCTACCCAGCGTCATTGTCACGATACACAGAAGTGACCGCGTGTTCGCTATGGCACCTAGGGGGCATCAGGCAGCAAGCAGGACTGGGAAGACGCCACTCTTTTGGGGGCCCTGGGGATAGTGCCTCCCACCGCACCCCTAACCACACCACCTGCACCTTGGAGATCGGGCTCCCTCCCGTCCGGCGCCTTCCCTGCACGCTGTGAATGCGGCCACGGTCTCCCACAGCCCTGGTCCCCGTGACGCCGCACGCACACAGACTCTGGTGTGTCCACTGCTACAGCCGGCACCTGCATCTCCCAGACGGGGCCTGTCCCCAGGCTGGAAGCCCGCCCGCCTGCGCAGGGCCAGGGAGAAGAGCCCAGAACGGACGTCGTCCATGACTGATGGGCGTGGAGGGGTCCACGCAGCCTCCTCGCCTCCACACGGGACAACTCCCGATGCGTCACTCTGAGCCAAAGGTACCTTGCGTGGGGTTTGCCGAGGTGGGAGGCTTGCTTGCCTCCTTCCCTCTCTGCCCACCTTCCCGCTCCCCAGCGGGGTTTTCCCGGATTTCCCCACCAAACACCCTGACACCAACCCTGTCCCAGTGCGCGCCTCTGAGGAAGCGGCCCTGCGGGGCTGGCCGGGCTTGCACCGTCTCTACGCGCCAGCCCCGCCGCTTCCCGGGCTTGTCATGCTTCTAGAAGAGCTGCAGAATCTCTTACTCTCAGAGGGACACGTACCTCCTCCGAAGGGTCTGCGTTCGGATCCTTAGGACTCTCGTCCAATCTCCCAGCGAGTCGGGGGAGAAATATCTGGAGGACAAGGAAGAAGCCTGTACCTGAGGACTGTTTGTTTGACCCCCGTCACAGGGGGCCAGCAGGACAGAGGGATGGCCTTTCTCCTTGAACACGGGGCCAGGAACTCGGGGCCAGGAACTCAGGGACAGCCCTCTGCGGCCTGGGCTGCCAGGTTCAGCAAAGTAACACCCAGAACAGCCGGTTAGCTTTGACGTTCAGATAAACAACAGATATGCTCTGTTCATAAGTATGTTCCAAGTATCGCCCGGGATATACTTACACTCAAAAATGACATGTCATTCATCTGAAGTTCAAACATACTGGGCGTCCTGTTATCACCTGTACCCAGACATGGGGCTGTCCCGGGACCACCCGGCGTTCACCTGCCAGGTTATCCCAGCAGTGTGACTGGCCTGGGGGCCCCGGCTGGACTCTGGGGAGAAGGATGTTGGTCCTAGAACTGCTGCGGGGGTTGGGGGCCAGCCCCCTCCCTGCCGTCCCTGGGGAATCTGTTCCAGTCGCACCCAGCCAGGCTGGTGGTCTCCTGGCTTCAGGCCCCCAGGGCGGCCCCCGCTGGGAGGCTGGGGTGGCTGGGGTGGCTGGGGCTCCGGGCACAAAGCCCAGTGCTGGGGCCCCCGCACTCACCGGGAGGTTGGATTTCCTCCGGGGCTTTCCCGACGGCTTCACCGTGAGTCCTGCAGCCTGCAAGGCGGCAATCTTGGACTTGATGTTGGAAACCTGGCAGGAAAAAGGACGGACACACGGACGTCACTCTGATGCGCCAACTCGACGTCACAGTCCAGGAAGAGCAGCTGCCCGTTCACCAATTTTGTTACGGTTCCCTTAAGATGGGGGTCCCAAAAGACATGCTTCCTGGGGGCCCGTTTTTATGCATCTTTCACAGTTGTTGGGGAGGGGGCTGCTGTTCCTTGTGGGTCACCCCCAGGCAGGAGGAGGGGGGCTCCGCACATTTTCTGGCATATCAGGAAATCTGGTTCCCCCCAGGGATGGAAGGAGGGGCAGTGATGGGACAGTGTCACCAAAGCTCTAAGGGACAGGGTTATACCATGCGCAAAGTCTTGCCTGGTGTCTGGCAGAGCCTGCCTTCCTGACATCATTGTAAATCAGTCCCCACCCCTGGCCCCCATAGCAGCCAGAGGAAACTTCTGGAAATACAAACAAGGCCCCATCACCCCTGTTCTGATGCCTCCAAAGGCTCTCTGGACTCTGCCCTCCTTTTGGGCCTGCCTCCCACCCTCTCCCCCTCACTCCCTCTGCCCCAGGCTCAGGGTTTCACTGCTCATTCCTGAACATGCCAAGTTCAAGACCACCCCAGGACCCTTGAACATGTACGCTGCCTTCTTCTTGTAATATCCCTTCCTGAGCAGCCCACCTGGGGGCTCCCCCGAGCCACCCTCACTTCCTGTCAACACAGCTGGCTTCAAGAACTGAGCTCCTTGATCGTTGGCTTGTCCTCTGTCCCCTCCCAGGAAAGCAGAAGCCCCACGAACGCAGGAGCCCCATCTAAGAATGCAGCAGCTGTGTCTTTTGTGTCCTGCCATTTTCAGGAGTTTGAAGATTGTCTGCCAAGCAAGAAGGAATAAAGGAATGCAGGGCCTCGGGCTGGCTTGGCCCCTTCATGAGCACAGCTCTGGAGACGTGCTCCTTACTCCTCGGGGGCACCTGCTGATGAGCAGACGCGAGAAGGGGCCGTCGGTGCAGGCTCCCCTTGCAGCCTGAGGGGCAGACCCTCTTTTTTCTGGGGGCCCCTGGGGGAAGGGCAAAGCCGAGCCCAGTCCCCTCGGCTGTCCCTGAGAGGCCCCGGCTCTGTCCTTTGTACACTACCGACACAACCCTCACCCGAACTCAAGTCCTGGCCCCACACTCGGCCTCAGAGGATGCCCCTAGCGTCCGAGGGTCCAGAGCCCCAGGGCTGCCTAGAACATGAGCCTGCTTCTGGAGAAGCCCCTTCCTCCTGGGACAGGGCGGGGTAAGCGGCAGCATCATTCCTGTAGGGCTGAAAACCCTGCCTGCCTCTCACCAAGGCAAATGGGACGAAGGCAGGATGGTGGGGTGGGCAATTCCCATGGAAACCCCCAAGCTCCTGTTTCGGAGCTTCAGAGGCACTGTCCACAGCTGCCAGAACTTTGGGCCCACCACGATTCCACTTGGGGAGTCCCCGCCCCTGGGGCTGGTGTTACCTCATTCTCCACCTGCTGAACCTCGGAAGCTGTGAGGGCCACTCCGTCCTCCAGCTCCAGCAGCTTCTTGTCTGCGGTCCTGCCGGGCTGCACAAGGTCCTGAGGGTCCTGGGGGGTGGTTTCCTGTCTGTATGTCTGGCCTGCAGCCACGCTCACCTAGGAGAGGGAAGCATGGAACATGACGCCAGCAGGCCCTTCCCCAAGACGGACCCATCCTATGACACTCTTTCCTCCGAACTTGGGGCTGGTTGACCAGCTGGCCAGCCGGGGGCTAAGCATCCCATGCAGCTCTTGTTGGGGCCTGGTGCCCACCTGGCATTGGCTGGCTGCCTGGGGTGGGCCAGTGGCTTAGTCACAAACTCTTGACTCCTGGCCCTACCACTGCCCAGGTCCTGCCGAGCCTACTTGGCCGGACTGACCTCTGGAGCTGCCCCGGGGAGGTCCTTGATGGAGGAGCTCCTGTCCAGTTCTGCCTCTTTCTCCTTGCTCCCCTCCTCCTCGGATGAGGCCCCCTGGTCACTGATGTGGCTGGTCAGCTCCTCCAGCTTCCTCCTGAGGGTCTCTTCTTCTCTGTCGGCATCTGTGGGCTCGCAGCCAGTGAGACGCTGAAACAAACAAACAGATCTGCGTTCAGCTGATCATCTGTGTGCACTGGGCTCAGAGGCAGGGCTCTGGGAGAAGTCTCCATCCCTTCTCCGGAAGAGCTTGCCCGCGGTGCCCGTGCTAG
The DNA here is from genome assembly GCF_017311325.1 of Ursus maritimus. Taxonomy (NCBI): domain Eukaryota; kingdom Metazoa; phylum Chordata; class Mammalia; order Carnivora; family Ursidae; genus Ursus; species Ursus maritimus. The sequence continues at coordinate 3,726,409 of NW_024423343.1, forward strand.
GGCCAGTCCTGGCCCTCGGGAACCAGGCTCTGCAGGGTGGGGCTCTCAGGTGATCCTGTCGCCACCCAGGCCAAAGGCCCACCGTTTGTGAGCAAGACACTGAACTTTGCTTCGTGGACACTTCTACCACGGGAGGACAGTTTTTCCCTCCGACCCTAAATGGGGTCCCCAAGCCGAGGGAGTAGCTGGAGGATAGATCCCACTGCCACCAGCAGGAATGTGGGGCCCATCACCTCAGAAGCACCAAATTCCCAAGCACTGGAAGGAACGCTAAGGCCGCCATGTGCAATGTGACCCAGGAAGGGGAGTGTGAAGCTCATTTTGACACCGAGAGTTCCAGAACACCAAGCAAAAGCTGGCAGTAGTTGCAGAAGAGCGGTAAGGGGTGAGCACAGAAGAAGAGGTGACAACTTCAGCAAGACAAGGAAGCTAAATCTGAAAGGTATGACGCGTCATGACCGCGGGGTGGCTGCTGTCACCACCACTCCTGATCAGCACAGGAAGGCGCCAATTCATTAAGCCAGGCTGCTGGAACCAAAAATCGTTAGCTGGCAAGAGCCTTGGGTCTTGTAGGCCAAGAGGCTCCAGGTAACAACGTCAAGTGACTAAAGTACAACTTCCTCTTCCCTGAGTCACCAGAGTCTGTTAGCGCCCAGGCTGGGACCCGAGAAAATCAATTCTTCCGTTTTCTTCCAAGCCCAGCAGGTGCGTCTTTCCTGCCATTATCTCTCCGTGGCTCACCTTGTTTTCAAAGGGAAACGGCACTTGCGGAGCGGGAGGATGCTTCCGCTTTGTTCGGCGGGTAATTAGTTTGATCTTCACAGCACCGAGGGTTTCGCGGGGGCACATTTGCCCGCAGAACGGAACGCGGAGCAACGTCAGCACAAGGGTCTCAGTGAGGACGCGGAGTGGCTGCTGGTAACTGAGGCCCCCTCTGGCTGCACTGGGCGGAGAGGCGGGGATCGACGCCAGGCCGGGGGAGTGAGCACGGACTGCTTCTGTCTCCCGGAGAGTATGGTGTGCGTAGGACACTGGCCGCCACGGCAGACCCCCGAGAAGAAGAGCATGACCCCACCAGTGCCCGACACGGTCACTGTCCAGCGTCACCCCCAGAGTGAGAAAGAAAAGCACCCCAAGACAAGGAACTGAAAGTTCTCATCTGGGGCTGGTGGAGCGGCAGGAGCTGAGGGGCAGCACGGAGCCACGGCCCCTCGCAGAGACCCCGTCAGAGTCTGCCCTGGGTTTTCCCCTGCGCACCGGGCCTGCTGCCCACTTGCCTTTACACAAAGATGCGTGGGACGCATGCGGGGTGAGCTGCTGGTGGAAGTGGAGTCGGAGACGAGCTCTCAGCACGAGACAGAGAATTGCTCAAGGAGGCGGGAAGCAGGGCGGGTGCCAGTGGGGCTGGATGCCAGGGCATGAATTTTACTGGAAGTTACTGAAGTTGTTAAAAACGTACTGAAAATAGACAATTCTAGTCTTTATTGTCCTGTCTTCTGACTGGGGGCTCCTCTGCCCACTGTGGCTCTGCCACACAGGGAGGTCCCTGCCCTGGCCTCACTGCCCCTCCACCACCATCTCCAGTCCTCCCGGGGGCTGAGCCCTGGTCTGATCAAAGGTCACTTCCCTATGTAGTGTTTTCCTCGTTATTCCATAAAAGGGGGTTCAGGCCCCAAGAAGTGTGAGCCACCCTGGGTAGAGAATGATAGATGGCTTTCACTGCAGACCTTCTCAGGGCCTTTCACACCCTGTTGTGCTCAGGGCAGAGGGAGAGCACACTTCTTCCGGAGATGGAGGGTGGGCACAGGGAACTTCTAGCCCACTGGCTGTAGGAAGCTTCTGGGTGACATTTCAGGAGAGAGAGTCAGCTGTGCCTGAGGGCACGGACTCTGGAGAGGGAGAGACTCCACATTTCTGTTCTGCAGACATCATTGAGCCCAATCAATTTTTAAAACAAAAAACACACACCGATTTCTCAAAAGCCATGCAAAGAAAGGCTCCTCCCACAAGTCTGCTGCTGGTTTTTGGCAGATCGTTTCCTAGGGGCTCGGTGAGAGGACGGAAGTTGGAAGAGCCTCTAACCTTTCCTACATTAGTGGAGACTGAGGAGTGGCTGGCATCCCACCTGCCTCGTGCAGGTCCTGCCCCCTGTGGGCACATCTGCTGCTGGGATAGAGGGTTCAGCAAAGCCCGGGCCCTGCTGGGCAGCGCCACTGGCCACGGATGGCCGTGCATGGTGCTGGTGGAGTGACAGCCAGGAGTTTTAGCTGCAGGTGTGGGCTGCGGCTGTGTCAGACGACGCTCCCCCTGGGTTGTCTGAGTGCACAGAGGGGTAAGGGGCTGGGGAAGGCCCTAGCTCCCTGCAGAACAGCCCCTCCCAGCTCTGGCTCCTCTCCAGCCTCTTGGGTCCCCTGCCCCTCCCCCTGCGTCTAGAACTGCGTCAAGCACGGCTGCACGCGCCCAGCTGCTTCCCGCCATTTCTGAGCACGCTCAGCATCGGTGAGTCCTTCTACTGACAGCCCAGAGCTCAGTCAGTCCCTGGGTCCCTGGAAGGGAAGCTCCACAGGGGCATCCCCCACCCCTCAAACGTCCTGCAGGGAGGGTCCCGGGAGGAGCTCTGAGCCACGCATCAGTTCTGGCTCCTGAAAATGTGCCTGAGACCAGCCATGGCTGAGCTACGTCCCGGATTCTCCGTCCAGAGTAGGGCTCTCCTCCCGGTTTCCTGCCTCTGGGTGGCTCACTTACAAACGGCCCCAATCCCACTATCTCCTCCGTAGGAGTCAGGCCTTCCCGGGTCTTTGGTGAGTCTGTATCAGCCTCGTATAAAGCATTGTTGCCTTTGCCCCAGTGAAGTGTATTTGCTCAGACCTACATCAGTTAGCGGGACCACGGTTTAAATTCAGCGGAGGGAACGTGGGGCACTCAGAGGAATCTTGTGACTTATGTCGTCAATTGGGGTCTACAACGTGAGCGAGTCTCACCACTTTACAGGTGTTACATATTCTAAGTTCAATTTTCTTAAAATCTGCATAACGTCTGCTAAAGGCATAAAATAATGGAGTATTTCCTCCTCTTGTAAATGACAGAATACTCGATCGAGTACGAAGTGAGTATTTGCGTCCAAAGGAATCAAGCACGGGCACAAGCTACAACGTGGACGGACCTCGAAGATGGGACGCTGTGTGCAGGAAGCTAGGCACGAAAGCCACACAGTCAGTGCTTCTATCTACACTGAATGCCCAGAATAGGCGAAGCCAGGACACAGGAAGCAGGCTGGTGGTCGCCAGCGGCCGGAGGGAGGGGACGGGAGAGACTGCTCACGGATCAGGTTCCCTTTGGGGCGATGAGCTTTGGGACGGATAGAGGTGGCGGCTGCACGATGTCAAAGCACTACGCGCAGTGAATGTCCGCTGCAGGATGGCGAGCTTTATGTCATGTGAACTTCATGTCAATAAAACAGCGGATATTCTGACGAGATCGCACGCATGTGGGCTACGCAGGCCTGTGCACACTTGCAGTTTTAAAGTACCGACAGCTTTGATTTCACTGATTTGACTTGGCGTGGAAGGAACTGTTCGCCGCCGCCTTACCTGGCTCTGGGACGGAGCGCGGCCTCTCCATCTGGGATGCTGGGAGGTGGCGCTGGGAGCCCGGGTGCTCTCGTCATCGGAGGTGTCCACGTCGGCCAGATACTCGTCCCTTTGGAGTGAGAGAGGGTTCGAATTATTCAGAGCGAAAAGCTGGGAGCCAGTGGACACGTTTTTCCCAATAAAGAAAAACAAGAGATGACATAAACCAAAGATGTGATTACAGCCCCTGAGGTGAGGGAGCGGAGAACCTTAGCTCAAAGTCAGAACGGACGGGCCACAAGCCCTCACATGGAGCTTCAGGGAACAGGTCCCTGCCCAGCACTCTTGGGGGGCCAGAGGAGCAGAGAGCCACATCGGCCGGATGATCACAGCACACAGAATTCCACCACCCGAATCCGTGTGCCCAGAGGGTGGCCGATGTGGGGCCCAGGGAGCGTCCACGAGTGGAGGGGACTTCGGGAAGTCTTTCCACACTGGTCACTCCGGGCTCTTTCTCATGCCTTTACGTGGGCACGGGTCACCTACAGCGTGCCCGGAAACGCTCATCCTGGGCTCCAGTCGGGGGGAAGCTGACTATTCCCACGGACTCACCATATGGTCCCTCTCCCTGGGGCTCCAGGCAGCCTGGATGGCACCGCACACACTGCCCGGGGAGGCGGAAGGGGAGAGGGCTGCGGCCGGGGCTGACCGCACAGGAGCTCCCGCCCCGGCGAGTCCCCGTGCACAGCCGCGTCTGTTGTCCACAGCACCAGCCCCCACTGGCTCGGTGAGTCCTGCCAAGCACCTGCACGAGCCTGCGAGAGGCCCCGAGCTCCAGTGAGACCCCAGCCCCGTGCCCTGCTGGTGTCAGCCAGGGAGGCTGTGCACTGAGGACGCCGTGAGGCCGTGCCCGACTTCCGGCCACGGGGATAGGAGGCAGGTGCGCTGTTCTAAGCCGATACGTTTGTGAAACTACGATCTCATTTAGTGCCTACAACCATGCCGCACGTTAGGCATGAAGCCCTCTTCGCAGTGAGGAGAAACCGAGTCACAGCGGCTAAGCGGGGGGGCATGCCACGTGCCACCAACCCTCAGATGGTGCACCTGTGGGCTGTCTGATCCATCTCGGGCCAGCACTGGCCGTCAGGCTCCTACATGTCTCCGTGAGACGCTCCCAGTTTAAGGGATGAGCTGAAAACTGTGCTGGTTGGTCAGCAACTCTGTTTCCCTCAGCTCCCTCCCCACCTGCCGCCCTGCCCGCATCCTCACGGTGGTGTGGGATTACGGCGCGGGGGCACGGAGTCTGTGCACGTCCCTGTCTGTCCCTATCCTATGACTTATTCAATATAGATTCGTTTATTCACTGTTCAGGAGGAAGTAAAGCCCCATGTTCCTCCCCAAATGCCCCCAGCATCCTAATTGGCCTGTGGACCATGAGATTATGGTCCCTATAATATAATGAAAAGGAAAACAGAAAGGGGACTGATTTCCTGGCAGACGGTGACTTAACCATATTTCCCGGCAGCTGGCCCCACGCGGCGGTCACGTGGGGGCTCATTAGCAGGAGGGCCGGGCTGCCTCTGTGGTCTCATCTGCTCCTGCATCAGTAGGGTGTCTGAACTCCTGAACCCACACTCCCACAGGGCACAGGAAAAGACAGCAATTCAGGATTTCATTATGAAGCACACTGTCTGACAACAAAATTAAACTGAGCAAGTCTAGGTTCTCAGCACTTACAGACCCCGCGATTCACAGCTGGGAGCTGATGGTGGACCAGGGGAAGCAGTGCCCAAACGGAACCTGCACCGTCCGTCCCCAGGTGCACCGTCCGTCCCCAGGTGCACCATCCATCCCCAAATGCACCATCTGTCCCCAAGTGTACTATGGGTCCCCAAGTGTACCTTCCATCCCCAAGTGTATCGTCCATCCCCAGGTGCACCGTCCGTCCCCAGGTCCACCATCCATCCCCAAATGCACCATCCGTCCCCAAGTGTACTATGGGTCTCCATGTGCACAGTCAGTCCCCAGGCTTGGACCTGCCCTGTCCTTTGGTCAGGGTTGGTCCAGGGGACCAGTGACCCTAATCATTTCAGGGACACCTGCATGTCCCTACCCCAAACCAGCTCATATCCTCCCTCAAGGTGGCAATAAGCCGTGTGGCCAGTCGAGACGTTAATACTGGAACTTCTGAGTGTTACAAGAGCAGCGCCCAGCCTGGGGGTGGGAGCAGGTGTGGATGGCGTCTACTAGGACCTCACAGGCCGGACGATGCAGTGAAGAAAGAGGCTGCTATCACTCGGCCAGTGTGTCTGCACAAATCAGGGCAGCGGGCGGGTTTTCCGCTGACCCCCTCCTCCATGCAGAGCCCATCAAGTGACCTACCAGCTGTGGCGGCGGTCCCTGGGGCTGTTGTGCACGACTCTCCAGGGAGGCCGAGCTCAGTGAGGGTGTCCCGTCTGGCAGGTGAGAGGCTGTCTGTCTGCTCTTCTGGATGGGGGTGGCACCCGGGGGCGCTGACATCGGCCTGCTCCAGGACCGTGGCCTCCTGGGAGGTGTCCTTGGCACGGGGCTCACCCACGAGGGCCTCAGCACACGGGACCTGCTGGGCGCGTGAGGTTTTACCAGGAGGGGCAGCTCCGGCATGTGGGTCTTTCCATCCCAGTCTGGAGGGTTTCCAGACATCATCGGAGCACACGCTGACACCCCTCAGCTCTGGCCCCTTGCAACTCAGTTCCCTTTACTTTCAGAAGTCCTGCGGAGAAGCTTTTACTGCCTACTCTGTGTCATGCGTCTGTGGAAGGCTGGGGCTCCCGAGACCCTGGGCCATTCGTCGTACAAGGGAACACATGTGACAGCTTCAGGGGCTCCGACCCACCTAGACACCGAAGCCCTGGGGAGGTGGATGGGGAAGTTATTCTGGGGGGATGCATTGCTCTAACTTCGTATACCTTAATAGTCCCAGAAAGGCAAGAGGGAGTGTGGGCAGTGCTCCTGGGGGGCCCCTCGGCTGCAACCCCAGCACCTCCGCCTCTACCCTTCCTCGGGCTGGCAGAGGGTTCTCTCTGTTGTGCCCTCGTCCCCAAGGAAACAAGGTGCTAGGGGCTTCTGGAAGCCACATGCCTCAGCTCCTTTCCAGCTTGAGGGGGGCAGAAAGGAAGCAGTCCTCAGGCCCTGGAGGCCACAGGAAGTGGAGACCGCAGGAACTGGTCTTACAGCTGGAGTAGGACCTGTGGCCCAAAGGCCTCTGGGGTGGAGCCCACTACCCTGCTGTCCTCTCCCCCAAAGCAGTCTGCAGATCAGCCTGGGCAGACGCACCCACCTCAGCTCTGGCCTGGAACCTCCAGATGGACGCCCAGGCACGTGTCAGGCCCTGCGTCCAGGGCAGACGCCCGTTCTCTGGCCTGCCCTTCTGAATCACAGGGTAGGAGCCTTACTTCCGGGGTAAGCAGCCCGCCCGAATGCCCTGGGCCCCTCATTTGTCCAGCCTTGGTTCCCAGCCCGCACTCCATTTCTCCAAGCTGCCAGCTCTGTCTCTGCAGAGATGGGGAGTATGAAGCTTCTGGGTCCTGTGACCCCCACCCCAACTCTCTCCTGGCCTGTCGTGCCCTGGTGCCTGCTATGGCCATCGGACCCCTTCCCAGAGCGCCGTCTCCCACCTGGGGCCTGAGTGCCTGTCGCTCAGGTTATCCGAGGAAGGGCGGGGGCAGAAACGAGAGCCTACTGACCTGCCCGCTGTCTGTGGCCGCTGGGACTGGGGACGAATATGGGGTGTGACCGCCAAACCAAGTGGAGTCGTCAGAATCTGCCTCTAAGTCCAAGTCGTGAATGGAGAGGCGCTTTTTCTTAGCAGGTGCAGACGTGGGCAAGAGGAGGAGAGCCGGGGTCAGCTTGACAGAGAGGGCCAGGGACCCCTCAGCCCTGGGCAGCAGGGTGGGCGCCTCCAGGGGCACATCCACCTCCAGAAGGACCCCAAGGCAGCACCAAGGGGCCCAGAGGGCTGCCCCTCCGAAAGCCCTGCAGGATCTGCATCCTTAGCTCTCTTAGAAGAGCAGAAGGAAACCCCTGCTCGGCCCGAGGACGTTCGGCTGCTCAGAGGCGCTGCAGCCTCGGGGCGCGGGGTCGGGAGGACGGGCCGTCTTCTCTAGGGCTGGCAGGTGCTTCTTTCCCTTGACAGGTGTCGGGGGGTGGGGGGTTCAGCAAATGAGGGGCACCCACTAGGTGAGGCCACAGAGGTGGGGGAGCACTCCACGTTGTTCACATGAAGAGCACCCATCTACTGAAATCCCCCTCACGATAATTTGGATCCTTTCAAAGTATCGTATAGGGAATATTCCAGATACTGGCTAATATTCTTTAAGCTCACTGAGTGACAGGAATACAACTTTCTCACTGTAGACTGGCCAGACCTGGTGCTGAATCTCACGGACGCCAGTCTCCTCCCAGTGCCTCTAACTAAACTGCTTGTCCCCCTGGCCCCAACCTGCTCCCCTTCGTCATCCCCCCCAGAAACCCTGGGGGGTACTTTGCTTGTTTATCACCAAAAATACGTTACAAAATAAGTGAAGACAGAAACAAACGCTAACAAAAGCAAGGCTCGTGGCTGGCTACAAAGAAAAGCAAAATGTTCACAGAAGAGAGTCTAACGGGGTTCACTTCCCTAAAAGATGCAAGGGCCACCTTGGAAGACAGCAGGTGCCCTCTGGGACCCCTACCTGCCCTCACAACCTCACGAGCCGGCCCCCCGGGGCCCTGACCAGACGGGTCAGGCAGGCTTCCCTGTGGGCTCTGTGCTCCCCATGGTTTGCTTTGGGGTTTCTTATGTGACACCATATGCTGAAAGCACTATCCTATCTGTTGCTCAGTGTCTCAGAGACTGACAGGGCACATGGAGGGAGGCGGGGTCTTCGTGCTCATGCTGTAGTAACCAGTAGTGAAGGGGAGCACTGAGATTTTTTGGACATCAGAACCCCAGGCTCCAGCTGGGGGTGGGGGCTGATCGGGGAAGACTCACTTTGCTGCCAATGGGTTGGGGCTGGGCCACTGTGTCCAGTTCTCCATCCTCCTCTGTCTGCTCACTGTCTCCACTTCCCTCGCCAGGGCTTGGCTCAGGCCCACCTGCAATGGACACGTGCATGATTGAACCCAGGGTGAAGAAGACTAGGAGCAAACTATCCACCCACCTACCCATTCATCCATCCATCCATCTACCACTCAACCACCCATCCACCTACCAGTCCATCCAACCAACCTATCCACTCACCCATCTACCCCCCCACCCATATCACTCATCCATCCACCTACCCACCCACTTATCCATTCTCCATCCATCTATCCACACACCCATTCATCCAATCTCCATCCATCCATCCACACACCCATTCATCCATTCTCCATCCATCCATCCATCCATCCACACACCCATTCATCCATTCTCCATCCATCCATCCACCCACACACCCATTCATCCATTCTCCACCCATCCATCCATCCACACACCCATTCATCCATTCTCCATCCATCCATCCATCCATCCACACACCCATTCATCCATTCTCCACCCATCCATCCATCCACACACCCATTCATCCATTCTCCATCCATCCATCCATCCATCCACACACCCATTCATCCATTCTCCACCCATCCATCCATCCACACACCCATCCATCCATCCTCCATCCATCCATCCATCCATCCACACACCCATTCATCCATTCTGCATGCACATGTCCATCCATCCATCCACCCACTGTGACACATCCAGGCAAGGCCATCAGCTGGCCTTACAAAGACCTACCCAAGCATCAGTTGGACCCAGTCTGAATCCCAGCAGAAAACTATTACTCTGCATCAATTTTGTCTAAGGTCAAGCCCTCAGGCATTCGCCCTCCGTTCACAGACTGTTTCTTGGGTAATCTGCATCCCCGGCCTTGTGGTGGGTGAAGAAGGCCGAAAGCTAAGTCATGTTTTCTCAAACAAACTGCTTTACCTACAGTCATTTTGTATGGTTATCTGCAGGCCGCAGACACAGCTGGGAAGGAGGTGAGCCTCAGCCCCAGGGCCCCCGACTCTCCTTTCTCTGCCCCCAGGCCCCCTGCCTCACCTGAGCACCCAGGTGGCCCCATCACGGCCTCTTCCCTCTGTTCTCCCACTCACACTGGCCTGGCCCCTGTTCTCCTTTAGGTCACCAGAGGGGTTCAGGAAATGAGCTCTGGGGTTTTAGAGCATGGATCATGGCCTTCCCTCAGGGGTCACGAGGGCACCCCTGCACTGGGGGAGCGTGGGCTGTGGGGCCAGGCCCACACGTGCTGCCCCTGCACACCCCCCCCCCCCGCAGCCCGCGCCCAGGCCCTCACTCCCTGTGCCTTGGCTGCGGGGAGGTCTCAAGCGTGACTAAGCAGGGCATTTACTCTACTTCAGAATGCCCCTGAAGCCCTTCAGTGCCCCGCAAACTCGGACCCATGCAGCGGATGGATCGGGTGATTATTTTCATTCTCTGGATCGTGAGTCTGGAGGAAACTAGCCCCAAAGCACCCGACAGAAGATACTGAGCTGAACTCCACCTGCACCGAGGGAATGTGGGCATGGCTCCTGGAGGCCCGGGCACACGCGCATGTCTGTGTGTGCATGCGTGTGTGGGTGTGTGCATGCGCGTGGCCTGTCAGCGTGGAGCTGCCCCCAAGACTGTACAGGAACAGGAGCTCTGTGCCCCTTTTGGTTATGGACTCCTTACATCTCTCTCTCCACTTGGGACGAGGGTTTGAGAGAGATTTTTTTTTTTTTTAAAGATTTTATTTATTTATTTGACAGAGAGAGACAGCGAGAGAGAGAACACAAGCAGGGGGAGTGGGAGAGGAAGAAGCAGGCTCCCAGCAGGGCAGGGAGCCCGATGTGGGGCTCGATCCCAGGACCCTGAGTTCACGCCCTGAGCCAAGGCAGACACTTAACGGCCGAGCCACCCAGGTGGCCCGGTTTGAGCGATAGTAACCCATCTCTCGAGAGCAAGCCCGCGGGATTCCCCTGCTCCCGACACGGAGGAGAGCTCTCAGCCGCTCTTGGCACGGAGGTGGAAACAAACACGAAACCGGGGAGCACCAAGCACTTACTGTGGATGTCAGGCGAGCTTCGCGCTCTGTCAGGCAACCCTAGAACCAAAAGGAAAGGTGCTGGGAAGAAAGACATCCTCCCGAGACCGCGTGCTTGAGGACGGGTTTCTTCTCATTCCTTCTCGGCACTGGGACGACCGACTCCCGCAGCGTCTGCCTGTCCTGGTACGGGGGCCTCGGGAAAGCACCCCCATCGCTCTGCAGGTTCACCTGGAGAAGACCCCCAGCGGCCCGCCACCCCCTCAGCTGGCCAGTCTGCATTCAGCCCTGGCTGGCCAGGTTTCAAACTAGTAACTTCAATCTTTTCTGTTTTTTCAGTTTGACTACTTGAAAACAAACATGCAACTTTCCTTCCCTGCACCCTCTGTGACTCAGTGAGCTGTACTCCCAGGTTCCCATAGAGAGAATTCAGCCTGGGCATCACCCCAGGACATGGGACACGGGGGCCAGGCAGAGCGCGCAGGGAGTCGGGGTTCCTGTTGCCCCACAGCGCCACCTCGTGGCCGTCAGTGGTGACAACTTTGAAATTGGCAGGTGCCGGCTGGTGGGTCCAGCAACTCTGCACCCTGGCTGGACATCACAATCCCCACAGCCGTTCACACAAGAGAGATACCCGAGCCCACCCAGTAACTGGAATCGGCACCTCCCAGAGCGAGACCAGGTCCTCAGGGGTCCTAACGTGGCCTCTGTGAACAGGGATGCCTTTGGGGTACAGATTCTCAAACGCTTTGCAGTATGGCTTTCCACCCTGCTCCCTGTGGTTCTCACCCTTGAGCCCTGTGGTGAGGCCAGACTAAGCCTCTCCAGCTGCACGAAGACCCCTCGGCCCATCAGATGCACAGGGGATGTTTGTTGAAAAGAGAAAATCTGGGCCCCCAGGGAGGAAGGGCCCGGAGAACATGTATGAACCAGCGCCTGGTTATTCAACTAGCCACTGAGTTTGAGACCTTGGCTATGAGGTCTCCACCTGCTAGGAAGCCTTGAAAAGTAGGATTTCAAATAGTGGGGGTTGTCAGCAGCATGCAGGACTTCCCAGGGGGCCAGGCCAGGGTGGGTGCAGAAATTTGCACTGCACAGAAAGCAGTCAACCTCGTATAAAACCCCTGGAAGGGACTGACAGGGCGCACACCCATTCCAAAGGATCTGCTTGGTCCTGAAACATAAAACACATGTGGGAACAAAAAGTGACCCCCGGAGAGCTGCACTCCTCACCTCCCCCCTGCAGCCGTCCGCACAGGGAGCGGATCACTTTGGCACTCCCAAAGCGCTTGAAGCGGGCTCGCAGGTGCTGGTGGTACCACTCCACGGAGCCGATCTTCACCACCCTGCAGAGAGACGGAGCTCAGGCCCGCGGCACTGCCCTGGGCGGCCCACGTCCGTGCCCACCCTTCTTCAGCCAGCCCCCCGGGGGGACATGTCGGGCCCTAACACCCACAGCGTCCCTTGGACTCCAGGCCGTGGCTCACCTGGCCAGGTGGCAGGGGTCGCAGAGCCAGCCCTGCTCCTCTGGGTGGGCGTGGCTGCAGTCTTGGCAGGTGAAGAGGCGGCAGTCCAGGCATTGCCTTTTGGGGGTCACCAGGAGCCGGTAGGGCTGCAGGCAGCGGGCACAGTGGGTCTCGTTCAGGTGCGCCGAGTCCGCAAGCAGCTCCCTCTGGGAGCTCTCCTTCTTGATCCGGCCCTTCAATCCCCTTAGGAAAATGTTGGAAACAAGGAATCTATGAGACACCCACCTTGTTTTTGCAACAGGTTTTAAATGCTTGCACATATGTGTGTGCAAACACACACACACACACACACACACACACACACACACACAGAGGAGCTTTCTCGTACAGAGAAAACAGTAATCCTAAGTTGAGTAAAGGCACCCCAGGCAGCGCTCCCTGTCTGCCGTCCCAGCTCCAGGCTCCCACTCTCTCCCAGGGAGGGGCAAGGGGGAAGCCCAGAAAGTTGGGGTCAAACATGTGCAGTTAGGCTAGGTTGGAATTGAAACACCTTATTTTTACAGAAGGAAAGTTGCTTTTAAACATTTCCGTGACTCTTTACAATCATACATTTTTCCAGGCTGCGTGCCCGTGACTTTCATCCAATGCCGAAAGGCCGCGACCCACCAAGGCTCCGAATCCCAGGCTGGGACGGTTGCCACCACTCCCCGCACCATCTCACATAACTTGTAACGGAGAGAGGAGGGACAGAGGGCCTGAACTCCAGCTTTGAGATGGAGCCCGGAGCTTTCCTGCTGCACAGCCCCAAGCTCAGAGACTGTGCTCCGGCACCGGGCTTCACCGGATGAGGGTGGGCCTACGGTCCCTCGCACCGGGTGTCCAACCTTCCTTGGAGGGGGTGAGGTTGGTGGCTCTGGGGAGCCCAGCAGGGCCAGAGCCGGGTGGGGTCCTGGGGGTGCACCTGGTCACGACACATGGTTATTTCGAACCCCAATCTGTCACCCAGTCTAATTGTTGAAGGGGAGGTTGGAGAAGAGAAAAAAATCCAGGTGGTCCACGGGCTGGTCCGAACTGCCACAGAAGCCACAGAGAAGGCAGAGGTAAAGCTCGTTACAAGGGCAGGGCTGTGCTCCTCTCTGTGAGGCCCTGGCCGGTCACACCGCTCTGCACGCTGGCCTGCGTGAACGGCCCTTCAAGGAGGATGGCACCAGGTAAGGGGGACTGGCACCCTACTGAGAAAGTGACAGGTCACTGCACTCTTCCTAGAAGGTCACAAGGGTCCTGGGGACACAGAGAGGAGGCATCTCCTCGCACACGGTTTTGGGTCCCTTCCAGCCGGGGAGCAGGCTGAGCTGTCCCCCCACCCCCCACCCCAGGTTTGCTTCCACGGAGCAAGGCTGCAATGGCTTGGCTTGGAGGGTGTCCAGTGCAGGAAACATCCAGCACCAGGACGTCCCGGGAAAACCACAGTCCCCTCAGACTTTCCTGGTGGGCTCGCCTGAGTAAGCCGACTGGGAAGTGTCCCCTCTGCATCATGGGCACATTCCCTTTGTTCTGGATTTTAAAGCATGTTTGGCAAATGCAATATTTTTAGTTTTCAATGAGATCCACTTAATCCATTCTTAGTGACAAAAATCAGACAGACCCTTGGGTGCCACTGTCTTGTGGGAACTCGGCGCCTGTGGTTTCCGACGGGGACATCCCAGAGCACGGTGGAGGCGGGAGACGAGGCAGTGCCTCTAGGAAGCTTCAGGACACTACTCCCAGTTTAAGTGGCATTGACTGCCCTTTACTGATTTCCTGCTCCCTGCTCGTTGTTCGAACACTCTGGAAGGCTGGCCCACAAATGAAACTCTCGGCTTTGAAAACCAAGAAAACACGGCCTCATATGGCAGCCGTGCACGGGAAGAGCTGCCATCCACAGATAGAGCTGCACTGACATCTTTGCCGCAAGCCCGCGAGCACAGGCACCTGGAGCCAGGTGGGCAGGGCCTAACCTCCTCCATTTCCCCTCGGACTGTACCTGCATCAGCCAGAAAAGCTAGAGGCCACCCCTTTGCCTCTCTCCCAGCAAGTGCCCTTCATTCTGTATCCAGGCAGAACCACACCCTCAGCCCAGTGGGAAGAAGGATGAGGACCTGCAGGACAACCACATCCCGGGACCGGAAGTCCTCTGAGATAAGAGCCACTCTTGTGGTGGCTGGACACTGACATATTTCAGGGGCAATCACCCCGACCTGGAGCCGCACGGGGAGGAAGTGGGGGGGCGGGCAGAGCAATCCACACACCCTGCTTATTGCAAACACTGGGTCGACCAGATGTCCCTCCACCACGGCTGCATCAGCAGCTATCAGTTCAAGTCAGCCCCAGGAAGGAAAGGCACCCTGAATGTGATCGACGGTCAAAACCAGAAGACTTGAAAGAAGCTGCTTGGTGTGCTAACTGGGACTGAGAGAGAGGAGGAGATAAAGAAGGAACCAGGATGAGATGGAAAGACCACAGGCTATGCTCACCGAGGTGGAGGAGAGATGGCCCCAACAAAGACAAGAAGGGATGGAAACTGACAATGGGGTGGAAGATGGGCGGAATTACCACTGTACATACTACATCCCATGATTGAGAAGAGTGGTTCTCAAGGTGTAATCCAGGGACCCCTGGAGGTTCTCAAGACCCTTTAAGAGGTTCCACAAAGTCAAAACTATTTTAGTAACAATGTTGAGATGTTGTTTCTCTTGTTTGGTCTTTGACACCGGCACCAGTGGCGGAGAAGCAATGGCAGCCAAACAGCTAGGACCGTAGCATGGGTCAAGGCAGAGGCACAAACCGTACCAGCAGTCCTTGCGGGATTTGTCACAAAGGTAAAGAAGAGCATGTCTTTGATGAAGTGTGTTCTGACTAAAGGTAGGTCCTCGATGCTACAATAACAGTTACTCATCTGATTAAACCTTGACCTTTGAGCATGTGTCTTTTTAATATCCCGTGTGAAGAAATGAGAAGCATGCACGGAAGGCATTTCTGCTACATCCTGAAGCACCACCGGGGTCTTGATGTAAGGAAGCAGCCAATGGCTGGAGTTCCAACATGAACTAGAATCTTTTTTCACGAAGCATCATTTTTACTTAAAAGAACAACTGGAAGATAAACGTGGGTGTTTGTCAGACTTTCTCTTAGAAATGAACACAGTGAGCCCGTCACCTCGAGGAAAACAAGTGACAATATTTGTGGCCAATGACAAAACTCTTCTTTGAGCACGAAGAAGAACCTTGGGAAGTTTATGTCTGCCACCGTGAGCCTGACAGTGTCCAGCACTTGGAGGTTGCTGATGACATCAGTGGTGATGGTAACCCATGGGATTTTTTCGGTGTATAATGAAATGTGTCACCATCTGGAAACTGTATTTGGTGTGACAAAACCACACAGGGGTGCAAGATGCACTTTGAGTGCAGGACAGATCAATGGGTTTTAGTTCACTGATACACGTTCAGATCCCACCGTGCAACTACCTTTAAGAAATCACCAGTTGCTGGGTTCCTTTGTAATATCGAAGCACAATGTCCATAATCATCTGGGAAGACTCTGAAACACACCCCTTTTTTCCAACTACATGTCGGTAGGAGGCTAGATTTTTAAAAAAATTCTTCAGCCAAAACAACATATTCCAATACATTCAAAACAGAAGCCGAAACGAGAATTCAGCCACCTCCTATTACACCGGACATGGAAGGGATCTCCAAAAATACCAGAACACGTCGGTCTTCTCATTGGTTTTGGGAAAAGTTATTTTTTAGAAAAATGTTATTTATGTTAATGTGTAAGTTTTACTATTGTTATTTTTAAATGAATGAATGAATATTTTTTAAATGCCTGGTTTTAATTTCCGATAGGGTCAATATTGACATATGTAATCCATATGAACGTATGCTCTTTGGGGCTCTCTGTAAAGGGAGTCTGAGGCCGAAATGCTCGAGAAAGGCTGATTCTGAAGCAAGTTTGCTTCCCCAGATGCAGAGGAAAGGATGAAGGGACGGGCACGAGGAGAGACGGAGTTGGCGGTGGAATCAGGGACGGATGGAGGAGAAGCTCGGCAGAGGGGAGACCCTGGGATCAGAAATCCACAGCACTGTGCCCTGCCCTCCGACTTCCAGCCCGCCCTGGGGCGCCAACATCCAGAACCCAGAGTGGAGGGGAGATGCCTGCTGTTCTCAAGAGGGGCTTAGTGACTTCGCAGGACAAGGCGGGTCTGGTGCAAGGAATGCCCTTTCAAGACAGGAAGGGGAAGGCAAGTCTCCTCTTGGCCATGACTGGGTGTGGAAGGGAGAAAGGCTAGGGATGATGTGAAGAGGGCAGACCCACGCGTCCTTGCTCTCCCCCTCTTCAGGGAAAATCCGGAGGGGAGCACGGTGTGAGTACTGGGGAAAGCCCAGGACCCAGGGGTGAGTGGTGCGCTCTCCAGGGTCAGCTTGGGAGGAGGACACGGGGGCCACGTTCCCCAGCAGCCATTGAAAGAGGGATGAGCTCGACCAGGCCTTCTGCCCACTGCGTCTTGGGTTAGGCGATCCTTAGACCCTGTCCCTGCAGGAAAGCATGAGGTGCTGAGAGGCCCGGGGACTGGCGGTCTTGGGCTGGCGTGAAGAGGTCACAGCACGTGAGGCTGATGGCTAGGATCAGGGATCTCAGTGGCGGCTGCCAGCTGCTCCCAACGCCTGACTGGGACGATTCATGAGCGATGGTCCTCATTCTGGAAGCAGACCTGACCCTCCACGCTGCCTCAGGGACCAGCAAGGAGCCAGTGGGCAGTGTGCAGAACCAAGACCCCAGCAACTCTATCACCCCGAGGGCCAAAAGCAGGGGGTGTGGGGATGGGGGACTCTGAAACACAAGACTAGGCCGTGAAGAGTCAGTGTAAGCGAGCAGAGGGTTGATACCAGAGAGGAAGCTGCAGCCGTCTTCCGCCCGGGCGGTGGGGCCCACGAGCAATCTCAGGGCATAAACGAACCGCTCTTCTCTGCACAGCTTGGTTGGCTGTGAGTTTTGACCAGGCCACGGAAGCAGTGATCACTGGAAAAATACACGAACACCCTCCCAAGCAGGAGAAGAAAAGGAGCTGGGTCTTCAGATCAGGAGCTGCTGGACTGCAGGCCGCACACACGCAGACGGCCCACATTGCTCGGTCAGGACACTGCGGGCTCGCGCTGGGGGAGCACGAGTGGCGGGCAGGTGGCGGGAGGAAGCTGGAAGCCACAGGGCCGTTTCCTGTGGCTGCTCTAGCAAAGGCCCACACCCTCCACGGCTTAAAATAACTCCGACTTTTTATCTGACAGCTCTGGAGGTCCGAAGCCTGACGTGGGTGTCACGGGGCCACCATCAAAGTGTTGGCAGGATGGTAATCCTTCCAGAAGGCTCTAGGGGAGAATCTGTTCTCTCGCTCTTTGCAGTGTCCCGAGGGCGTACCACTGGCCCGAGGCCCCTTCTCTAACCTTCAGAGCCAGCACAGCAGGTGGGGTGCCCCTCACCGCGCTGTCCTGCCTCCCCGCTTCCTTCCTCCCACAGGGCCCCTTGTAGTCACCGTGGGCCCAGCCGGGTAGCCCAGGACTGTCTCCCCAAGTCCAGGCCCGCTGATCAGCAGCCTTCGTTGCATCTGCAAATGCATTCTCCTTTGGCACGTAATCTGACCCAACCACAGATTCGGGGGGTCAGGACATGAGTGTCTTTGGGGGCGTGTTATTCTGCCAGAATTCTGAAGGAAAGTGGGTGAGCAGAGATCTTACTCCCAGCCAAGAGATTCCCGAATGTCAACTCCATAGCCCGTGCCCTTCCTGAGAAAATAACCTGCAGATGTGTACCAGATGGAGAGACGAATCCCAGGTGTGACCCTAAGAACAGGGTGTTGGGGCCCGAAGGCACCAATGAGTCACAGAATCGAGATGCTAGATTGTTGCACGGCGGCCGAACGAAGCAGGACAGTCAGTCACAGCTGAAGGACAGCAAAGCGTGAGGATAGTTGAGAGCCTGATCACAGGGCGACAAACAGGACAGGGCTGACCAGTTCGCTGCTGCGACAGCCAGTCCGGGCAGCGCTCTCAGGCTGAGCCCACCCTCCAGGGGCAGTGCGGCCCTCGGAGCGTCTGTTGTGGTGCCACGCCGCCCAGCGAGGGGGACCTCACACCCCTTGGTGGCACTACTGCTAGCACCAGCCTCGTTTGTTCACATCTCAGGCCAGGAGAGCTTTCAGAGAGCGTCTCAGGAACCCCGATCTGTTTGCAGAGATTGCGAATCCACAGTTCCACCTGTTTGCCTTTCGGGAGAAGGTTTGCAGGCCTAATATTTGATTTTCGGGCTGTGCCCTTGAAAACAGGGTGTGCTATTTAGGTAAGCTCCCTCCTCACCCAGGGCGTGAGTCACCATGGGCGCTGAGCACTCTCGCTCCCCCTGTGCTTTGGGATGACCCGATCCTTTCCAGCAGGATGCAGCTGAGAGAGAGGCCACCCCCGTAGATGGGGGCGCAGCTCTGCAGCCCGCCAACTCCCCAGAGCCCGGGAGGCAGCTCACAAACCGGCAGTGAGTACAGGCTGCACAACGCCAGGTGAAGGCTCGCCTCTCTCCCTGTGGCGCACGTCCGTCGGGTGGAGGATGCAGGCATCCCCAGCACCTGCTCTTCCCCAGATGGAGCGAGTTAAACAGCTGGGCTATTCCCTGCATGGTCCCTTCAAGGGGGTTTCCTTAGGTAGCTAAGACTCCTTAATACCCGAATAACGAATAACGAGGATGAATGTTGAACACTTAGAGGGGACCCCCCTCCCCCACACAGTCCCACAATTACCCATTTCCCGACATTCGTCACAGCCAGGGAGCCTGGCCCTTCCTCAGCGTCCTCCTAGAAATGTGCATAGTAAGAGCAGCTGCGTGGCAAGCCTGTCTAGGGAGGAAATGAGGTAACACAGACAAAGACCCAGTGCACATGGGTCTGTGCACATTCAAAGACAGCCGTGAGTCTTTCCGTGGTCAGGCACTGTGCCCGGCTTAGTGACGAAGTGGAGCCCTCACTGGGCTTAGACATGGCTGGGAAGACAGATTCTACTCAACAAGCACATGACTCATATATTAGAAGAGCCCTAAGTGCTGCAGAGGGAGATCCAGCAGGCGAAGCAGAAAGAAGTGGTGTCTGGAGGTGGCTATTTTAGAAGGGGCAATCCAGGGAGGTTTCTCTGGGGAGGTGGTGTCTGAGAAGGGATGCCAGTGAGGTGAAGGAGAGTGCAATAGGGAGACTGGAGGAAAGGTGACTCCTGAGGGCCATGGGGAGAAAGACAGCGGGGCAGGGAGGGTGGAGGGGAGATGTCCAGAAGAGAGATGGGCTGGGATGAACCGGGGCCGCTCTGTGTGGCCGGCGAGCCACAGCTGGGATTTATTTTGAAGGCTGAGCCAACAGGGCTCTTCGAGGCATGAAATGTGGGTGAGAGGGAAGGAGTGGAAGCGACCATGCTTCCTGGGCACTTGACCTCAGCAACGAGGCTGATTCCAAGATGGGGAAGTGGGGGCCTTGGAGGAATGAAGACCTGTCTTAGACACGTTGTGTTAGCGATGCTGGTTAGACCCCTGGCCGAGGCGCTCAGCATCCATTTGTCTACATGCCTCACAGGTTCAGAGGAAAGTTCTCGGCTGAGGGCGTCATCTGGGACTTGCACCATCCAATATGGCAGCCACGAGGCACATGGAGCTATTTCGGTCAGTTACAATGAGAAAAAAAGGACAAAGTTGGTTCTCCAGCTGCGTCCGTCACACTTCAAGAGCTTAACAGGTGCAGGTGGCCACTGGCCGCCGCCCCGGAGAGCGGACGGAGCTCAGTTCCTCGTTCCCCTGGGGCAGCGTGGGTCTAGGGGGCATTAGCAGCAGGGCACGGTGACCATCCCTCAGGGAGGGAGTGTGCACAGAGCAGAGCTGAGGTGGGGGCCCTGGACCCTCCGAACGTGAATACTCGGGGTCCAGGAGGATCAGCAAAAGAAACAGTAGGGGCTAGACCCCCAGACGTGAGTGCGGAGGAGCACAGTGAGAAAAAACTCCGCGAGCGCAGAGCCTCCGTTATTATTAGACTTTTCTATGCATTTTTAAAAAGTGAAATGACATAAACCCATAATTTTCACAATCTGCTTTTTCCAGTTAATAGCTCGTGAACTGGTCATGAAGATTCATTGCTACAGCTTTATTTTTAATGGGGGCCAAGTAATCCATTGTTGAATTCATGGTTAAAGTTGGTTATTTAGTGAAAATTTGTAATTTTGGACATGAAGTTCTTCACTCTTATGATCCTTGGACTATCCTCTCCTGCTTCTCTCTTAGCATGACTTTTAGCAAAGAGCTCGCTGGCTCAAGGGATGAGCACCTGTTTCGGGCTTTCGCTGCGTTATGCCAGACTGGCCTCTGCAAAGGTCTCATTTGCCTGCACCCATCAGCCGGGCTGACCACTGGGATTCTCATTCATCTTTGCAAATACGTGAAAACGGTATATTTTGATTAGTTTGTGTTTCTCCTGTTATTCTTTGAGTTATTTCTTCATGTTTATTGGCCAAGTGCATTTCTTATTTGATGAATTTCCTGTTCATATCCTTTTCCTATTTCATTGTTTTGGGGGTTTTTTTGTATGTGTGTTTTTCTAATTTGGAAGACTGACTTATCTTTTTTATTTTAAGAAGCTCCTTACATAGCAAGGATAGGAATCCTTGCCATTTCTATTAGATTGTTTCTTCTTCTTAAAAGTTTAAATTTTCTTTTTTTTTTTTAAGATTTTATTTATTTATTCAACAGAGATAGAGGCAGCCAGCGAGAGAGGGAACACAAGCAGGAGGAGTGGGAGAGGAAGAAGCAGGCTCCCAGCGGAGGAGCCTTATGTGGGGCTCGATCCCAGAACGCCGGGATCACGCCCTGAGCCGAAGGCAGACACTTAACCGCTGTGCCACCCAGGCGCCCCTAAATTTTCTTTTAAATTTCGTACGTCCATATTGATTTCGTCGATACGTATTGATCAGTTCCTGTTGTGATTTCCGCCTGTGTGGTCATGCCTAGGTTCTTCTACTTCAAGATTCTACATGTACTTATCTATATTCTCTCTCAGGAATATTCCTAGTTACAGGTTTTACATTTTTAACATTTCAGTGAAAAATCTGAGATAAACCCTCACCCCTGCTGGAGGTCAACTGTCCCCAAACTAGCCTTTCCGACAGGTATGAAGTGTTACCTTTGTTGTCGTAGAAATTGATACACGTACTTTGTTGTATTTTGGACCTGTCCTTGTTTCATTGGTGACATCTGTGAAGGACCACTTTATTTTAATTAACGTAGCCCTGAAACAAATGATCTCCCGGAACAAAGCCCTTCTTACTCCTTTCATTCAAACCGTCCTAGCTTACATCTTTATTTTTCCATACCATTTTCTCTAGTCCCCCAAAGTGTCTTGGGAATTCAACTGGGATTGTGGCTCATTAATCCCCCTGCAGTAAGATGCTTGTGCTGTACCTAGAGCACGTGGTGTCACTTGCTGTTTACTTAACGTTTTCGGACGTTGCTCCATAAGGTTTTGTGCTATTCTTCATACTGCTTTTGCACATTGCTGATATGTATATTTTTGGGTATCTCATATTTTTTATTATAAGTAGAATTTTTTTCTATATATTTTCTAACGGATTATTTTTGATGTCTAAGAAGGGGACCCCGATTTTTCTTTTATATTCTTTTGTAATTAGCCAGACTACTAAATTCTCTTTTTTCTTGGTTTTACAGAGAACTACCTTGGGTTTTTACATCTGCAGATAAGAGCTTTGGCTCTCTTCGTCCCTAGGATTTATTTCACATCGGCCAGCCCCTCGAGAACACTGCTAAATTAGCAGTGTAGAGTGCTGATGACAGAAATCCTTTTCTTGTTTCTAACGTTAATGTACCCTGATGAGTACTGCTTGAGGGATACTTTCGTCATGTTGAGAAAGTATTTTTATTTCTATTTTATCCATTTAACAATATTATCAGCAATAGCATGCAACCGAACAGTCTTCGTGGAACTGAGACAATCCTACGTTTCATGTCCCTTGCCCCTGGGACAGCTCCCAGCCCAGGCCCCGCACCAGGGAGCCGACTCGGCATGAAGAGGGCCATTCTCTCACACGAGGGTCTGCCCCACTTTAAGGCTCCAAGTTCATCCACAGCAAGACACACGTCCTCGTTATACAGCCCACCGCTCAGGACTCGATGGTAGGAAACAGGGAGTAAGTTAAATCTATCCTAAACCACCCAACTGATACCAATGTTGTTAACATCCTAATTTTGTCTATCTTTGCATTTTGGGTTCTTTGGAGTCCGGCATCACGTCCTGATGGGACGCCAGGAATCACAGGACACCCTGTACAGTAAACACCCCACTCCCAAGTTCCTGGTCCCACACGCCAACTTCGGGGAGAGATTTCTCTGTGCCTGGGGCAGCATCAAAGACGGCATGCCCCCCCCTCTTGTCCACCTCCCGAAACAGCCTGCAAGGAAAGCCACCCATTTGGGGTGCTCCCTACGAGGTTCCCGCCACCCAGGAGCTAGACCCTCAGAAACTCCTTCCAGGCGATTTGGAGGAAAGGCATCCGTGTTGTCTCTCCTCCCAGATATGGGGGATCGGGCCAGCTCACTGGTCACGTGCTTTGCTGGAGGACACCCTAAGGCGCGTTGTGCCTACAGCGTGGGAGCCGGTGCTGGGTCTTTACCGGGTCCCGTCCCCACATCCTTCGCGGCAGACTGGCACTTTCACGTCTGGGGACAACTCCACCTAATACCCATTTCTGTTAACTTGTAAATAGTAAAAGAAATATGGTTGTTGTCTGTTTTCCAACTGGGATATTCGGTGGTCTGGTTGTTTGGCAAATTTGCTCCCAGCCAATCAGGCCCCTACACAGTGTCCACCTGAAGCAGTTTCAGGAAAGGAAAGTTCTTTCCATTTACTGAACGTGTCCTCGGTTTCGCGAGCTTCCCCACGTGCTCAGCTCTATCAGGGACTGTGGTAGGTTCCTCGAGCCGAGCCACTTACTGCGCATTCCTTTTGGACGATGGCAAAGACATCAGAAACCCATGTGAGCGATTCCCGGGCTGCTCGGTTTGTCACGGCCACCCACCTCGTGGTCACCGGAGGACCAATTTCTGCGCTCGGCCCCTGGCCGGTTCACGGATCAGAGACCCGGAGCGCTGGCACATTAGCCAACAGCTCTGCAGAACCAGTTCCGGTGTCAAGAACCCAGAGTCTTTATTTTCAGCTGGTCTGAGCCGTGCCCTTTCTCAGCAGAACTGTCTGTCTGGGCCGAACTTGAACCCATGTGTTCTGACCTCATGGCACTCATCACGCCCACCCTCGTGCCTCGGGACCACATGCCTGGGCCCTGCGGCGGCCCGGGGTCGGGGGACACTGCAGAAAAGGTTCCTCGCAGTGGGAGGCAGCTTTACTTTTTGTTGCGTATTTAACGAACAGCACAGTGAACAAGACACGAAACCTTCAAAAATGATAAGAACTATAAAAACCCTTCCCCTCCTCCTCCCTCCCAGATTGACTCTTTACTTCCCAAACGTATCACCGGCTAGATCCCTGTTTGCACAGCGAGAACCAGTCACGGTAATGCCACTGGGCTTCACTGCTCTCGGCTCAATGTCACCGCGACACAGACTTTCCCGGCCACAGCCTCTCTGCACGCTGGCACTGCCAGGGGCAGGACAACACTGCATTAACATGCCCCAGACAGCCTCCTCCTGTCTGGCAGCGGGGACTTAACAAGCCCACCCCCGAGCACATGGCAGGCCCAGCAGACACAGCAGAGCAGGCCAATCCCGCCACGCCCCCGCCTTCCGCTTCCAGAGCTGGCCCTTTCCGAGCACACAGCGTCAGACACTTCTGAATGAGGGGGTCACCCTGACCATAACTGGCCCGGGGGCCTGGCCTGGCGCACAGCGGGAGTCAGGGTCATATCCTTGTAGGAGCCTTCTGTTTCCAACAGCGTTGAGAGTTCACCTGGGCCTGTCTCCTCTTGGCAACGTGAAATGACGCAAGAAATGTGACAGTAAAGAATGATGGATGACAGAAGGGACTCCCCTTCATGCAAGAAACACAGGGATTTTGGCAAAACCCACTTCAGCTGTCCACACCAAGGAGAAGCAGCCCAGCTCAAGGGTATCTGGGAAAGAGGCTGCTGCTTGGGACCTGGCCCAGGTGGTCCTCCCTCTGCTCCCTGACAGCTGGGTTCCCAACCTTTCCATTTATCTGTGTTTCTACATACATTTAAAATAAAAGTCGACAACCGCTGGGCTGCCTGGAGGCAGGGTTTGGTCCATCCCTGGGGAAGGGGGTGCTGTCAAGAGGGAAGGCTAGGCTGGCTTTGCTGGCACGAGTGTCGTGGCCCTGGGCAGAGCCAGTTGGACACAGCCAGGGCAGGGGAGCGGCTCTGGGTAAGAGTGAGAGGACACTAGAGTGTTCACAGGAAGAAGGGGAAGAAAGGGAGGGGCTTCGGCATGTGGAGAAGTGTGGTCACCAGAGGCAGAGACAGAAGGCTGGAACACAGGCCCCTGCTTGGGACTTGGAAGTCAGGTCAGGTCAAGGCCTGCCGTGCGCTCCAGGGTGAGGTCTCGTGAGGGTGCGTTAGGGGCTGGCAGTCCCCAGAGGCCAGCAGGGTGGAAGGAGCCTCATGACCAAAACCCAGGGGGTGACTTGGGAGCCCAGAGCAGAACAGGGGGTGGGGGAGGGTGCACAGAGAGGCAGCGGGAGGCCTCGGCCGCACTGACCCGGGCCGCTCCCTGCTGACACTGGGGTCGCCAGGCGGAACCATGCTTCTTTCTTAAGTGGCTTGTCCATTGTTAGGGACTTTGTTCTGTGTTGAGACTCAGAGCTCCCCTCACCGCTGGTCCTTCGCTGCCTCCTTGGGGGCCCTGTCTTCCTCTCTCTGTACTCCCTCCTGCGGGGGTCTCCTCCTGCCTGGTGACGACACACTGGGGTCAGTCGAATAACGCTCCTCCCACGTGAAAACTGTCCAGTGTTCCTAGTTCCTGGGACCTGTAAATACGTCACCTCACCCGACAAAAGGAACTCTGCAGACATGATTAAGTGAAGGATCCTGAGGCGGGGAGGTGACTCTGGGTCATCTGGGTGGGCCTAGTGTCATCACAGGTCCTTACGAGGGGCAGAGGGAGAAAGAGGATGAAAGCGGAGTGGGGGCTGGATGCCATGCTGACGGCCCTGAGGACAGAGGCAGGGCCAGGCACCAAGGAGGGCAGGTGCCTCTGGAAGCTGGGAAAGGCACGGACAGAGATTCCTCCCTGGAAGTTCTAGAAGGAATGCAGGCCTGCTGACACCTTGACCTTAAGACTTCTGACCTCCAGAACTATGAGAAATGTATGCATGGTAAGCCACTAAATTTACAGTGATGATGGCAGCCCCAGGAACCTGATACAAATACCATCTATTGGTGGAAACTCCACAAGCCCTTCTGGGCTCCTGGCCAGCACACGTGGCATCCACTCGTCCACCTAACGTCCAACAGGCAGCTTAACCGCAACGTGTCTGAACCCTTCCCTGATTTCCCCCAAACCTGCTCCACCTCGCCTTCCCTGGGGAGGCGGGGACAACCCATCCTCCCAGCTACTCAGGCAGCGACCCTGGAGTCGCCCTTGGCGCCTGCACGTCCGGTCCTGGGCAGACCTGCTGGTTCCGCCCTCAAAGTACACCTGACCATTTCTCGTAGAGCACAAGCCAGGTCTCGATCCCCTGCTTGACGGGCTGGGACTCCGAAGGCCCGAGTCCTGTAGAGGCCCGTCCGGCCCCACACGGCGGACGCCCACTCCTGTCCTACCTCCTCTCCGCCTCTGCCTGGAGTGCTCTTTCAGACAGTCGC
>NW_024423343.1:3752428-3776700 GCF_017311325.1 Ursus maritimus
CCCCCCCCCGCCATGAATCTTTGCTCCAGTGTCTCCTTGACAGGCCTCCCAGCCCATACAGACACCAAGAAAGGATATGAAAAGAGCACGGTGCCTGGCTAAGCGTTACGGGTGGGGGAGGGGTAAACAATGGTGGAGGGTGTTGGCTCCCCCCATGGCTGCCCATTGAGGATGGGGGCCACCCAACATGCCGGAGACACAGACAAAGCCAGCCTTGATCCTAAAACCCCCGCATCCCGACATTCTGGGCGTGTCCCTGTTTTGTCACCTTTGGCTCACCGTGTCGTGGCCGAAGCATCACCAGTCTCAGGAGACAAGGTGACCTTGAAGCTGGGCCAAGAGGAAGTAAAACTGTTCAGGGGACACCTGAATGCAGGCTGGAAAGTCAGATCCCCTTGTTTTCAGGAAGGGGAGGAAGCCGAGCCCAGAAAGCGGGGCGTTTCCTGGCAGCCGGTTTCCCGCCCGGTGTCCCGCACCCGCGCTTCCCGCGGTCTGCCCGCCCCGGCCACCCCGAGAGGCCCCTGCAGAGGACGCCAGAGGGACGGGCTCGGCCGCACACACTTACTCCAGTCTCTCCTCTTCCTTCCTTCTCAGATCAAAGTCCCGCTGAACCACTTCCCAGACGTGCTTGGCCTCTTCATCCGTGAGCTTGGAAAGGTCCAGTTTTCTCCCCATGTCTGCTTGTCAGGACCACACCTGGAAAAGACAGGATCACAGGTGGTCACCCCGTAAGCCTGTGAACAGCGGCTAAGCCACCAAGTAAGAGGCAAAACAGAGCGCACTGAGTTCCCAGGCAGTTTGTCTGGACTCGGGCGGAAGGGTTTTCTCAAACAGGCAAATTTGGGTAGTTTAAATGTGTCGGTTTATGTGTGAAATTCCTGCTCCCTTGGGACTCACACACTTGGCCACGGGGCCCTCTGTCCTTCCACTGTGAGACGACGTCGGTGATGTCGTGTCTAAGGGCACGCCGCCTTCCCCCGTCCCAGGGTGGTGCTCTGCAGTGGGGACCCCAGAAATGCTGGGGAAACGCTGGAGACATGCTCCCTGCGTGGGGCTTCTGCCCCAGAGCTCCCGGTGGAGGCAACACCACGGCAAAAAGGCAACTTCCCCCCAGATTCCTGGCCAAGCTGAGGAGTCGAGGGTGCACGCCCCGGCCCGCTGACAGGTGGCCCCAGCGTGACGCCTGTGAGGTCACCGTGTCTACGGGGGCTGGGGGGGAAGGGCATGCACATGCTTCCCACGGTGGGGCCGAAGTGCTGGCAGGTGAGGGTACCGGCCGTGGGCAGCACGGTCAGCGGGGCTTAGTTCACCTGAGGCAGGCCGGCTGCGGGAGCCCTGGAGCCTGGGTGCACGTTAGCTCCCCCGGCAGCTCTGGCCTCCCCATGGCCGGGCCTCACCCTCCCAGAGCCTGACTTCATTCAGCTGCCTGACAGAGTAGCCTCATGTGACGCCCTGTTTCTAGGTAACCTGCTGGCCAGGAAGGCAAAGTGCAGGTGATTTTATGCCCTATTTGTAGACATTAAACCGGATCCCGGTCAATGTTAAAAGGACAGAGGAAGGAAAATCCAAGTGTCAAAAGCCAAGATAAGCAGAACCTTAGAACCTTGCCTGTTATTCAAAGTTTGCCTCGTATGGGGCGCCTGGGGGGCTCAGCCAGTTAAGCGTCTGCCTTCGGTTCAGGTCATGATCTCAGGGTCCTAGGATTGAGCCTCACTGGGTCGGGCTCCCTGCTCCGCGGGCAGTCTGCTTCTCCCTCTCCCTCTGCCTCTCCCCCTGCTTGTGCTCTCTCACTCTCTCTCAGATAAATAAAATCTTAAAACAAAACAAAACAAAACAAAAAAACAAACCCCAAACCAGTGTGCCTCGTGGACCAGCAGCGTTTCCTGAGCGTTTGCTAGAAATGCAGATTCTCAGGCCCTGCCCCAGACCTCCAGATTCAGAATTCATATTTTAACGAGATTCTCTGGGGGTCACGTTCACACTGGAGCTGGCCGATGTCACTGGTCCTGGGACCCCTCCGAGCAGCAAAGCTCTAGTGAGGCAGGACAGGGACAGAGAAGGGGTTGGCTGAGCAGGGAATAAGAATGGACGGGCCCTCCTGCTGGCTCTTCCCGCAGAGAAATCACACGGGCCTTGCAGAGCCGATGCTGCCGTTACACCGGGTACAACACTGAGGCACCGCACCAGGGAGGACTTCACCCGTGGATTCGAGCACACGGGGTCCAGGGTGCTGCCAGAGGGGACCACCCTGCTCACCCCTCCACCCCATCAAGCCCATCCTTTGAACACTTCTTTGCACCTTCTGGTGTGACTGAGGCTGTCACATCCGTCCCTGTCAAGCTCCAGGAGGGACAGAGACTTTGCAGGCACTGTTCCATGCTCCCAGGGCTCTGATCCCTTGCAAGCTGCACACGGGAGCCCCTCGGCCTGAGGACGAGGCTGCCACACTGACATTAGCTCTTCTCTGGGCACCAAGGCTCAGAGGAAGATGCGGTTTGGGTGACAGTTGTGCCATGGGCAACAGAGTTTGAGAACCGCTGCATGACTTCGACAAGTCTTCACGGAGGACTGAAATCCGTTTCTCAGCAATGTCGGAGCCGGGGTCCCATCTGTCTGCTCTCCCCAGGAACTCTTCAAGCCGACTGAAAGACTTGGTTTTGCTTCTGAATTCTGGGGGGCATCTCTCTTCCAGCGCTGCTGACCGAGCACTCGAACATTCATCACAGAGATGTCAACGAAACTTGCTCTGTGCCAGCGGTGTTTCACAAGGGGTCGATTATGACAAGTGACCTTTTCAGGGTGGCATCCAGATACCATCTAAAATGAAAATTTCCTCAGAGTTCCCGTGGCCCTCAAACTAAAATATTCCGACTTGTGCCTTAAATTGGTGAAAAATAACTTCTTAATTTTTTGCACCGAACCCTCAGTATCTCCCCCTTCGAGCACGATGCTGACCGTGAACGAGGCATTCCGAAGTCGCCTCAGTGTGCCAGCGTCATTCAAACTATTTTCACTGACAGCTGAATTTAGATTTTGGACAGGAAAGTGTTAAAACAAAATTCACCGTAACCGTTCTCTTAGAATAGGCAATTTCTGGTTTTTAAAAAAATTGGAAGAAAAAGTTCTTTTTTGATGGATGACTGGGGTTTATTCATTTTTCTTAAACCATTTTTGAAAAAAAAATTGTATCCTAAGGAGCACATTCATTGAGGTTCTATTTCCAGAGCAGATGAGAGGGCCGTGAACATCAGCTGACTAGTTACCAATGTTTCTTCTCCAAAGGGACACAGTTCCAGGCTTCCTTGAAGAAACTTAGATGGTGAGGGGTGGGGGAGAGAAGTACAACAAAGGACACTAGTATATCTTCTTACCAGGCGAGCCCAAGTGTCTTAGAGCATGCTCAGTGGCCGGTAAGCAGGTGGATAGGAAGGCCGTCTGAGCCAGACAGAACCACCCCTTGAGGCTGAGGACATGCCCCGCCCCCCGCCCTTGGGGCCGCCTTCCCAGACTGTTGCTTCTCTTGGAAGTTTCTTGCTCATAAGGGTGGCTTTTTTGGTTTCCCAAGTCGGACAGCAAAGACCACCAAGGCCCCGGGGACCAGATACATGCCGGACCTGGAGGGTCTGGGCACCTCTGGCGAGGGGGTGCCTGCCAGGAGGGGGTGAGCCCCTCAGAAATAGGCTGAGATGTGAGCAGGGCAGACCAGCAGGCCAAGGGCAGCAGGCAGCCCCACCTGCTTCTACAGAAACCGAGGCCCCGGGGCTTAGCTCCCTCTTGGAAGTTCTGATCATGACCCTGAGTTATCATGGAAAGTGACCTATGTTCGCTATGCTGTGTTTAATAAAGCCAGAACTGACATGATCTGGATTATGACGAACATGCATCCGACACAGCCAACCAAGAACCAAGAGCTGCATATGCCACACGCACTTCAACGTCGTCTGAAAAATTTGGTTTGGTTCTGACCCAACTTGCAGGGGAGCCGGGGGCGCAGGGAGAGGAGGGAAGGAAGAAGGATTCCAAAGTTCAGATTCGCCCGTAGGAGGCTGTGCCATGCTGTGGGGTGGCGGGCAGTGGCGAGGCTCCCAGCACAGCCAGGGGTTGAAGGCCCATGGCCCGCGCCCCGGACCTTTATCTACTGTGACTGAATCTTCCCACTTAGTGAATGAAGGGCACGCAGAGCTTTGTAACCTTAAACTGAGTGGAGAGTACTCTTGACCTGGGCATTACAATGTGCAGACCAAAAGTCACCAGCATCTTGGGGAGACATTGCTGGCACCCCCTCTGGCTTGCCTCAGGCTGGTACCCTGATGTGGGCTGTCCCTCTGCCAGGCACGGCTACACTGTGCGACCCATGTGGGCTCACGGAGGGGACAGCCCTTCAGCCAATTATCCGTCTCCCATTACTACACACTGTGCTTGTTCCCAGAGACCCGGATCCGCCCCTGGAACCCCTCCACCCACGACAGTCACAGGGGAGCGTGAGGGCAGAGGGCCTGCGGACCCACCCAGGGTCTGTCTCTGTCCCTGCCCCCGCCGGGGGGAACCTCCCAGGGCCTGGGGGGGGCAACTCTGGCAGGCTCCTAGTCATGAGGTTCCTGAGTGAAACACTTTCAATTTCACCCGTTTCACTGCTCAGATTTAATCACAATTTTAATCTCTGAGACAGTCAGCCCGCCCTAATTGTTTCATAGTTGTAATGGAGGAAAGCAAGGGTGACGTGGAGATTAACAAGTTGCAAGGACAGTGGAACGGGTTTTATAAAATGGATATCCCAGATGCAGACCTGAATTTCGACGGTGCGTCGTGCTTATCTGTTAAAGAATCGAGTTCATAGTCTGGCCAAGTTCAAGGCAAGCGTGGGCGTGGGCTCCTCTTGGGTCAGCTGCCCTCTGAGCCTTGGAACAATGGTGCTTACGAGTGGTCACCCGCCCGAGCAAATAAAACTGGAAAGCCCAGCTCACAGAGGAGGCGGGCGTGCCCTCTCACTCAGGAGCGAGGCCACGCTGGGGCTCTTGCTGATAAACCTGCAGCCACATTCCAGAGGGAGGCGGACGTGCCAGCCGTGGGGCGCGCTGGGCTCCCTGGTGGCTGGTTCTCAAACGCCGCCCTCCGCGCTGGCCGGTGTGGTTATTTCTGTGGCCAGGGGCTTGCTGCTCAGGCCCCAGCCCTGGTCAGCTGCAAAAGGAGCACATATCCACCCAGGAGCTTCCCCCGACCCCTGCTCCAGGGACCCAGGCACCCTTGTCGCTCCAGCAGCAACCGCACTGGGTGGGCATCTGTAGCTTGCCAAACCCCCCCCCCCCGTGCCACCCATCCTCTCTGCTCCCTCTGCTCTCCAGGCGGTTGCTGGGGTTGCTCATCTATTCACGGACAGAGTTTCCGCAGGTGCAGCTGAAGCCTCAGCTCCACTGCCCCCAGCAAGAACGGGTCCCAGGGTGAAGCCGCCGGACGAGGACGGGGCCAAGAGTCAGGAGCTGGCTTCCCATCCGGGTTCAGGCACCAGCCTCCCCGCCTCTCTGGGTCTCAGCTTTCCCATCCGTGTCATGGACAGGGTTGGGCTCCATGAGCTCTCCAGCCATCTCCAGCCCTGAATGATGCCCGGACTTGAGAATGAAAGGGGAGGCTAGAGGAGGGGGTGGAGGGGCAGAGCTCTTCCTCCAGCGGTTGCTTCTTAAACAAACAAGACAGTCAGCCCAGAAGTCTGACCCCACCACGTGAACTGGCACACACACGAGCAGGCACCACGTTGTCACCCCAGGGCACTGGACTCACCTTTCCCATGAGCCTTCAGGGCTCTGAAACCTCATTACCACCCAAGCCCCTCACCAGACCCACTCAGCTGATTTTCAAGTTTCAGTCTCTAATGCCTTAACCAATAAGACCCAGTGACTTCTCTTCAGTGTTCCTAGAACTGACCTCAGTCAGTCCTCCAGAGCACCTACTACCGTGTCCATTTTTGGAGGTGGGGGAGCCCAGGAACCTACAATTGGTGCTTGGAGTCTAAGGCATGAGGTCCTGGAGATTTGGGAGGGGATGGGGCTCTTGCCCACGAAAGTTGTGGCCTTGCTAGGGTCCGATGAGTGGCCCAACAATGAGGCGGAGGCAGGGACGTCCAGGAAAGGGGTGAATGAGGTGGATCCGAATGCCAGTGTCACTGTTCACCTACGCACGGCCTGCAAGCTCTCGCCCCTTCTGTGGGCTCCACAGCCACGGCCAGGACCTGCCTTGGCACATAATGGGCTAGTGGGGGCCTCACCTCCCCATTACCATTCCAACCTCTCAGAAAGAAATTTGTAAATAAGATTAAAAAAAAAACACACCACATAAAAAAAGAAAATGTAAAAGCCCCAACCCCACTGAAAATGGAGTTTTCAATATTGGGGTTAAGGTTAGTAGGGAACAGGTGTCTAAGCCTCAGAAACTTCGGGGGATTTATAGGTGAGGTTTAGCTCAGGCCAGGCCCTGGGACCAGTGCCCACTATGCAACGTCCATCACCCACCGACAGGTCCCACATCTTTAGAACTAGGTTGGGGAGGGGGAGAGAAGGGCGGCTGTATGTAAACAAAAGATGATTCTAATAAAGCCGGGGCTCCGGAAGCCCAGAGGAACGTCGGGGCCCTCCTCCCCTGGCTAAACATCCTCGGGGCTCTGTCCCCCCAAATCGGCACCACAGCAGAGATGGAAGACTTTCATCAGAAGGCCTTGGGCCCCAGCAGTCCAGCCTTGAGTCTCCTCGGTTGACTGAAGTCTCAGCCCTGTCTGCACTCCAACCGCAGTAGGCTCTGAGTAAAACCCTGTTTTGCCCAAAATGGGCTCCCTGAGAACTCAGGGCAGTCTGATCAGGGTATCCGTGAGGCCTGGGTTTGGTGGAAAGGGAGCGCCCTCCTCCATAGCTTGGACCTGGGCCTGGGCGCCGCTGGGGGCATTTTTACATGGGGTGGAGCTGCACCCATCACCATGGGCCCTCCCTGGGCCTGGGTCCCCAGTCCTGGGCGCCACGCTGGCCTCGCCATTCCCCCTGCTGACTGCACTCACCGGCTCCTTTCTAGGGGCGGGCAGGCCCTGGCCCTGACCCCGGGGGCTGCGCTCTCTGGTCCTGCGAGGGAAAGGAAGGCCACGAGGCAGGGCGTCGGGTCCGGGCGCACTGGGGCAAAACAGGATGGTCCGGGCCAGGCAGGGCGCGGGGCGCACGGGGCCAGGTAGGGCGCAGGGGGCCAGGCAGGGCGCCGAGCGAGGGGCGCAGGGCACCTGACCTGCGCGGGGCCACTGGGCTCGGGCTAGGTCCGGGCGCAGCCGGCGGGGTCACGTGGGCCGAACCCCGCCCCTCCGGGTCCCCGCCCAGCTCCGGGAGCGCCTCCGGGTGCCACGCAAAGGGCGCCCGCGCCGTTGGCGCGGGTGCTGGCGAGCGTACCAGACTCTGCGCACCAAGCCAACCTCCGGGAGAAAGGTGGCGGCGGGGAGGGGAGGGTTGAGCCCACAGCGGGGCGTTGCGGCGACTTCGCTGGGGTGCTGCGTGCGGGCTGCCGCGGCCCCGCCCTCAGCGCCACGGAACCCGTTGGCCTAAACGCGCCCTCGGAGCGCGCGGGACTTCTTTTCATTCCTACCCAATTCTACAGGGGAACGCAGTTTACTCCGACTCTGCCAATGGGGAAACCAAGGCTTGGGAAAGAGCTTTACCCAAAGCCACCGACTTACCACCCAACTGGTAAGTGGGACTTGGGGTCCCGGGCTCCGTCGCGCAGGTCCGATGCCTCTGGCCGCCCTCCATCCTGACCCGCGTCGGGTCGCGGCTGGGCCGGGAAGCCTACAGCGCCAGGAACCCCGCGCGGGCAGGACACCGAGGCCTTGCCTACCTTGGACCGTCCTGCAGGTCGCACTGCTGCGGCTCTCTGCAGAGTCCGCAGACGGGGCGCACAGACCAGACGGGGTGTTGGAGGACACGGTCCGGGCGAACCGCCTCCCAGCTCCCCGCACCCTCCCCGCCCGGACTCAGCGCTCAGGGCCCCTTCAAACCCAGCGGGTCCCAAGCGCCGCCACCAGCCCCAGCCACCTGTGCTTCGGAATTCCCAGGAAGTTAGGGGACCACCATCTCCCCTCTCTCGTCTG
The DNA here is from genome assembly GCF_017311325.1 of Ursus maritimus. Taxonomy (NCBI): domain Eukaryota; kingdom Metazoa; phylum Chordata; class Mammalia; order Carnivora; family Ursidae; genus Ursus; species Ursus maritimus. Next base: position 3,760,539 of record NW_024423343.1, read on the forward strand.
GAGTTGGGCGCGTCAGGGCGCTCTCCACTCCCGCCCCCGCCCCAGGAACTACCTTTGAAACTCAGTTTCCATAGCTACAAGATGGGGACAGGGTGATTAATAAATACATAGTCGATGCTGTTAGGTGAACACATACTACCATCGCCGTTTTGCAGAGGAGGAAACTAAACCGTACTGGGATCACTGCGATGTCTCATTAGGTCATTTGTAGGGAGTTTTCAGAAGCCACAAAAATGCTAGTGCAGTTGGTGTTTGCCTGGCAAGCGAGTCTGGGTGTCTCAGGCCCGTGGGCTGCGTTAGGATAGGACTCTCACCGAACGTCTTCGACTGGTGAGTGTGTGTGTGTGTGTGTGTGTGTGTGTGTGTTTGTGCCTGCAAACCCTGGAAGTAGCCGCAACTTTAAAGCCGGGTTTCCACAGCCCATGTGAGCCGGTTCCTATGTTTTTCATTTCCTTACCATATATTTTACCATTGCTTGTAAAATGAATGAATCTCTTAAAAGCTGGCATCAGGACTGTAAGTTAAGGGCAGAAGTGGGTTTTTTTTAATTTTTTTTTTATACTTTAGTGTTTATTTACTTAAATGAGTGGGTTTTAAAAAAATGTACAAAAGTAATGCATGATAATACGTAATAAAGATATTTGGTAAAGAATATAAACAGTATAAAATGGAAAGTCAAATTCGCTCTTGTTCCAGGCTCCCACCCCACTCCCCTAAGGCAATCTTTGCTAATGGCGTCTTGTGCATTGTTCTGGAATTACCTTGGTTGTGGTTAAGTGCATGGATCCAGGTACTGGATCTGCAAAAGCTGGACCCCCAGCTGGGTGTATTACTGTCTAGCTGTGTTACCCCAGGCATGTTACTTAACATCCCCCCCCCTTCTCCCTCTACATGGTGGGGATAGCAATAGCGTCTACTCCTGGGTTGTTCTGAATCCATACACATAAAGCTCTTGGGTACGACCTGCCATGTGGTGAGTATCCGGTAAGTGTTACCTGCTATTATAGACCCAGCTCATTCTCCTTAAGGGGTGTAGAGTAGCCATTGCATGAGTTTATCATAATTATTTTACAGTCTTCCACTGATGGACGGTTAACTGTTGATTTTTTGCTATTTTAAAAATTTCTGTCATAGATATTATAGATAATACTTCATACTGTTGACATATATATGATACAAAATATTACTGTACATACATACCTATCCTTGTACATATATACTTACACCAATATATTTATGGAATAAAATCCTAAAATTGAATTGCTGAGTCAAAGAATGTATGCAATTTTTACAAAGAAATTCTAGAATTAAAACATTTTTAACTGTTGAAACAATCTCAGAATTACAGAAATTTGCAAGTATTACACAAAGATCTCCTCCCCTCCATTTGTAAGTTGCTGACATGATTTTTCTTTAGTGTGTATTTTACACAAACAAGGGCAATTTTCTACAAAACTATGGTCTTCTGAGATCATGATCTGGTGCCGTCTCTAATCATGAGAACCCTTTCAGGTTTTGCCAGTCGTCTCAATAATATCCTTTATTGCAAAGGATCCAGGTTAGAATATCTTGATTTTCTACATTAGCCATTTAGGGGAAACTGGGAGGGGACAGGGAAGAGAAGAGGGAGAGGTTAGCAGTGGCACTTGGTGGCTCCTGGCCAGATCTTGGGGTGCGGTTGTTTCTCCTCCCCCCGACATTCCTGCCTTGCCCGGACCTCACCTTTGGGATTCTGCCCACCCGCATGCTCTCCCCAGCTTCTCGGGGCTCCCAGTGTCCCCCTGGTGGCCCCCTCTGGCTCCCTGACAGTTTGCCTCCGCTCGGTGACTAACCTTCCTTGTTCACTAGCTTAGGGGCTGGCGTTCTCTTTCTCAACACTATGTGACTCAATCCTGTCTCTTGATCGATTGAGTGATTGAAGAGCAGGAAACATACAACGTTCTATCAGTTCCAGGTGTCCAATGCAGTGATTCGACAGTTCTGTGCATTATGCTGCACTCACCAGGATAAGTATAGTCACCTTCCGTCCCCATATGCATTGGTACAATACTGTTAGATTCCCTATGCCCTACTCGTCATCCCCATGACTTACTTATTTTATAACTGGAAGTTCGGACCTCTTCATCCCCTTCGCCTGGTTGCCCTGCTCCCTGTCCCCTCCCCTCTGGCATCAACCAGTTTGTCCCCTCGTCTCTTTCTGTTTTGTTTGTTTTTTAGAGTCCACATATAGGTGAGATCGTAGGGTGTTTGTCTTTCTCTCTCTGACTTAATTCACTTAGCCTAATGCCCTCTAGGTCCACCCAGGTTGTCACAAATGGCAAGATCTCGTTCTTTTTTATGGCTGAGTAATAGTCCGTTGTGGATACACCACATCTTTTTTATTCACTCATCTATTGATGGACACTGTTCTTCTGTATCTTGGCTATTGTTAACAATGCAACAGTAAATATGGGGGTGCATGTATCTTTTTGAATTAGTGTTTTCTGTCTCTTACTGACGAGGAAACCGATGCCCAGAGAAGAGGCAGTGCACACCCAGGGTCCGCTTACCTCTCTAGCAGTGAGCCTCTCACTAAGCTGGCGGGGCGGGGGGGGGGTCGGAGACCGGACACTCTCAGGAAATCTAGTTTCTGGGTGGACACCAGAGGGCAGTAGAGAGCTCCTCCCCGCGTCCTTGTCTTCATGGTGGCTGTCCGGAGACCCTGCCTTTGCTGGAATTTAGGGGCAGAGAGGACAAGGAGGGAAGGATCATTGTCTCAGCCACGCCAGCAGGAAGCTCAGCGTGGAAGATGGCCTTCAGAGGAGGATCCTTGCATTTCACCCTTTGGGAGCCCCCCATTTCCAGGGCTCCTGTGTTTCACGGAGGGCTGGGCTTGGACTTAGCCTGATCTCTGCTCATGGACAGGGACCCCAGGGCAAGGGAGGCCCCTGGCCCACCAGGGAGTGTCCTACGGTATATCTACGAGTTGGTTGAATCCAGGATTTGTGCTGAGAGGCCTGCTGTCCCTGACCCACGGACCCCTCCTGGGTCCTCAGCTCACTGCAGGCCGCTGTTAAAACCCATCCCTCATTCTCCCCTGTTCTGATTCCTCTGGGCCGGTTTGGCATTGGGTTAACAGGTGCATCTGGATTTTTTGAGGTGAACATACGGGAAATTGAATACATGCAAAACACTGCCCCAAACCCCAGCCATGTCCATCCAGCAAACTATCTGTACGTTACAAGAAAATATGTTTTCATCAGATATTGAATGACTTTTTCTTCTTTTTTGAATCTGGAAAACTGAGAAATATCCCGTATTTGGAAACATTCTTCTGGCTCTGTGGTTGTGGGGCTGGGCAGGGAATCACAGGGCCTTTGAAGGGGTGTCATCTGACCCTGCTTCGGCCAGCTCTTCAGTGCATGGGGCCCTGTGACTGTCCCCACACGTCAGGGGACACACACCCTCCTCTGTGTTTCTCGTGGGGTCAGGACCACCGGGAAGATACCTGTCTGCTATCTCCCAGCCATCCCCCACCCCGCCGCCACCCCCTTGCTCACTGAGCTCCAGCTTCGATGGTACCCCCTCCCCTCCCCTGCTCTGGGCCTCCTGCCTTTCTGGTTCTCAGTTCAACAGTCCTCCCTTAGAAAAGCATTTTCTGAGCATCCAGCCCTCCTCACCATCGGACTCTTATTCCCTGCCCGGTCCTGCAGAACCACTCCCATAATTTACCTGCCATGTATGTGGTGACCTGGTTCACATCTTTGCTCCCCTGCTCTAAGCTCTGGGAGCATTAGGACCGTGATGTTCATGAACTCTGATGTGCCTGCTGCCTTACATGGTGCTTGGTACACAGTAGGCCTTCGATAACTATTCGTTAAATAAACATTGTTTGGTAATCGTAATTATGTGTTTTGATGATGCCCTTGCTTATTTATTTATTTATTTATTTATTTATATTTTTAAAAGATTTTATTTATTTATTGTGAGAGAGAGCGAGCGCATGAGCGGGTGGGGGTGGGGAGCAGCAGAAGGAGAGAGGGAGAAGCAGGCTCCCTGCTGAACAGGGAGCCTGACGTGGGGCTCGATCCCAGGACCCTGAGATCACGACCTGAGCCGAAGGCAGACGCTTCACTGCTTGAGCCACCCAGGTGCCCCTGCCCTTGATTTTTTAAAAAAGGTTTAATTTACATTCCAGTTAGTTAACCTGCAGTGTAATATTAGTTTCGGGTGTACAATATAGCGACTCAGCACTCCGTACGACCCCGGCTGCTCACGACAGGTGCCCTCCCTCCTCCGCATCACCTGTGTCCCCCCCCACCTACCTCTGGTGACCATCAGTTTATGCTCTCTAGTTAAGAGTCTGTTTCTTGGTTTATCTCTCTCTCTCTCTCCTTTATTTTCCCCTTTGCTCATTTGTTTTGTTCTTAAATTCCACATATGAGTGAGATCATACGGTGTTTGTCTTTCTCTGACTGGCTTATGTTACTTAGCATAATACCCTTTAGCTCCGTCCATGTGGTCAAATGTTGATGCCCTTGATTTTAACTTTGATGGGCATTTTCCAGACAGAGCTCTGCCCCCAGCGCCCAGGGCTCCTGGCACCCTCCTGGGGAAAGGGGTCTGCTGGGAAGAGGCCGACACGGGGCTCCTCGCCCTCACCGAAGCCCGAAGCTTCCACCATCCTTTTCCTCCTGCTCCTGCCGCTCACCGGCCCTTCCTGGGTGGTGAGACCCTGGCCCTAACTCAGCTCAGACTCCTCCTCTCTCTTGAGTTGGTCTGAGGTCATCTTGGCTTTCCCTCCCCAGGAAGAAGGTGTTCGAGGGCAAGAGATGGTTTCCTTCTACTCAAAGCCTGACAGATTTCATTTGCCTGTTCCTAGCCCGGGTTCAAACGCCCAGAAACGCAGGATCTGCTAATTCATTTTGGCAACGTGCTTTTCCTCATCTGAACGCATAAGGAATTAGGTTTTGGTCTCGCTTAGAAGATGCTCTGATTAGTCAGAGAAGGCAAGCCAGAAGACAGCAAAATCTCCTGAGGAGTGAAGCCTGTGACTCTAAAGTCACCAGAACACTCGGGCTCTCCGGGTTCGGGAAGCTTCAGCTCATGCGAGGCACGGGCCAGTGAGCGCTTGCCTCTCCCTCCGTTAGCTTGATTAGGGGCTTTCTCCCCCGAGGATCCAGGAACTGAGCAGAAGCGGTGTGAGCTGAAGGGAAAGAACGCAGGCCGTACTCCCAGAAGGCCTCCTTCTGAAGGGAGGAGAGCTGGTCCTCACTGAAGACCTACTGTGTGCCGAGCGGGCAGTGTGGGTGCCTGACAAGTCAGCGGCTCTTGTGTTGGGCGCCTGACCCGCACGGCGTCACCTGGCCTGTGCCGGTGAGGAAGTGAGACCCCTGCCCGGGGCCACGGGTTAGAGCGGTGAGATCAGGTTTCGGCCCAGGCGTGGGAGTCTCTGAGCCCAGCGCCCCCAGCGCCCCCAGCGCCCAGTGCTGCAGGAGGGGCCCCCTCCATCAGGCGGCACAGCCAGAGGCAGGAGCCTGCGAGGGGCAGACCCAGAAGCTCCAAGCCAGAGGCCCTCTGTTCGTTACCAGCCAGCGGAGAGCTCGGGAGCGGCTGGCCCGGGAGCAGGGACGGCGCTGCGTGCGGTGGTCGTCACCCCTGCTCCCATCACTACGGTTACATCAGGCACCAGGGTAATGACCCTCCCCACCCCTCCTTCACATCCACGCTTCACAGAGTCACCTCGTTTCAGTTTTGGCAGCATGAGCCACACTTTGTATTTCACATTACACCCCTGTCCGAATGTTCCGGAATGTTCGCAGTGTTGCTAAGGAAACCTGTCACACACTCGCTCACTTGGGCTGCTGCCACCTGGACCCTCTTAGGACATCCCGAGGCCGGCAAGGGCTCGGAGGTCAGTGCCCACTGGAAACCCACCCAGACCAGGAGTAAGATTCCAGCCATGCCTCACCCTGTCCTCCTTCCTGTCTGTGCCCACTGACCCTCACCTCACCCTTCCCCTATCTGCATACTCACCCCAGTCTTCACATTAAGTAACCACCTGCTCCCCACACCCAGTTCAAACACCCAGCCCCCTCTCCCGCAGCTCCTGCCCCCCAAGACTGGATGGGACCGCTTGTTTGCAGGAGCACAGATAGGCCTTCAGTCCAGGGTGGAAACTTGAAGTCCACCTGCTTCTGTGCCTTCCCTGCTGTCCTCCGCCCCTCCCAAGTTAACCACCCAAACTGGCCCAGGTCCCACTGCCCAGGACCTGGGCTATGTCACCTGTTTTGAAATTAGTTTCGTAAATGTATTTCAGGGTTCTGGAGACACTTGCTTAGAATTTTCAGGTACTTAAAGTCATTTAAAAGCTGTCATAAAAACCTAAGGCATACTTGGGGGCTAGAACGGCAGGTGCACGTGTCTCCCAGGACGTGCTGGGGGGGGGGCAGACGTCCTCCCGGCGGGGTTGAAAGAGACCCTGGCTCTTGACACCTTTGGGCAGACTGTGCTGGTCACCAGACCCAGCGTTTAATCCTGAGGATGCCTGTGTAAGGTTTCTGGATAAAACATGGGCTGCCTCGTTACGTTTTAGTTAGTTTAATGCCTAGTTTAATTTTAGATAAACTGTGAACAGGTTTTTTCTTCAAGTATAAGTGTGTTCTAAGTATTTCATGAGGCATACTTATTTTTTATTAAAATATTCATTGTTTTTCTGAAATTCCAGTGTAACTGGTCATCTCATAGTGCCATCTGGCAAACGTGCGTCAGAGCTACAAAGGGAGCACCCTGGAGAGGTTTTCTGTGCTGTAGCCAGGGCCTTGATAGGGCAGTGGTGGCTTCCTGTGACCTGGGGTGGGGACATTTGGGCAGATGAGTCTGAGCGTGAACACCCAGGTTCCCCAGAACACTCTGGGCAGAGAGAAGCAGGCTCTCCCCGTTTCCTGGCAGTGCTGGTGCCTGGACACCGTGTGGACACGTCCCCTGAGGTAGCTGTCTGACAATAGGATGCTTGTTCTCAAGACCTGTCCCCACCTTCTTTCTTTCCTCTAGACCAGTGACTAGAGCCGGGTCTCAGCAAAGCCCAAGTGGGAAAATTACATTCCCGCTCTGGGCATAAATGGCGCCTTCACGGACGTGAGCGCGGGACCTGGCTTGTAGGTGTGGCCAAGCAACAGGGGAAATGTGTGAGCGCGGACCTTGAAGATGATGAGTTGAGTTTACTGATTTGGGAGAGCTTGGCCATGTCCTAGGATCTGACCTCTTGGCAAGGATATGTGGGTGTTACCCAAATACCCCCGAAGTGGCTCTGCGAAGCCTGGGCATGTGTGAGCGAGGCGAGGGTACTGTGGTTGCCTCGCTAGTGTTGAGAAAGAGCGGAGACGGTTTGGGGAAGTAGGGATGTGCGAATGGATTTCTCATGGGAGGCTGAAGTCTCTACCACTTGACCCTGTTCCCTGGGAGGGCCCAGAGGACACTTCCTGCAGCCAGGCAGCAGGGAACGCACCTGCGGGGTGCCTCTGCACCTCAAAGCTGTCCGTGTCCACAATACCTTGTGCTATGGAACTTCACCCCCTAGTGTCAAAGGGGAGGCCGGGATCGGCAAATAGAGTATAGGCGGAGGTGCTCAGCCATCGGAGGCAAGGTGGACAAAGTTGCCATAATGGCAGAAAATCTGGAAAGGTGACCATGGCCCATTGACCCATTGGTATCAATGGGGCTGGCTAACAGACCATGGTATTCCGTGGGACTCAAAAGACGAGCATCCAACCAGGACATTGCTTGATTGGCACGTGCAGAAGAATTCAGGAGCTGACGCACAGAAGGCTGATATCAGAAGCTGCAGTGAAAAGTCACCATCCCTCCCCCAGTGTCCAGATCGAACCTAGTGTGCAGACCCAGAGCCCACAGGCTACAGGAGAAGCCAGGCCCCTGGAGGACAGACCTTACAGCGTCTCTAATTCCTTAAATATTCCACACTCCCTCTCCCCAAGGGGCCTACGTCTGCTTACCGGAGTAACCGTGCACCCGGCCGACGCAAATGCTCGACCGTCGGAGGGTGCTGGGATACAGACCCCGAGCTGACGTGCGTCAGGAAAGAGGTCCGGAGCAGTTAGCTTTCACGTGGGAAGGAAGCAGCACACCCCACTCTGCTGTCTCAGGGCTATCCTAACTCTTTGATCTGTGTCTTAATAGAATCCTCAGGAACCTTGAGCGTGCCTGTCCAACATACTGATATTTTTCTAGTTAGACCTGGCACGTTGGAAGTGGCAAGATGCTGGCTGCCCAGCTAAGACACGAGGATCAGAAGCTGGAAGCAGATCCTATAGACTCAGGGGAAATTACGCAACTTCGGGGAACTGTTTAGGGGTCCAATGACCTAGAATAGGCTGGGGTCTGCCTTCTAAGGTAAAGCCAAGTTACTTACTTCGCAGCCCCTACGACAGACGCGGAGCCACCAGCACTCGATGGAAGTCTGGGTTTTGAAGGCAGCATGTGCCTCCCTCGGGAATAGGGCTCCAATCCCGGTAGCAAGCGATGTGGAGGGCTGGCAGGCTTGAGTCGGGCTCACAGCGTGGAATGCCCTTCTGCAGCAGGTCCAGGCAACGATGCAAGCCTCTCTGGTTGGTCAGGAACCAGAGGGAACCAGAGGACATAAGATGGGAAGACCGGGGACAAGGAGGCATGCGTCTCTCTCCTGAGATCCAAGATGGGAGCAGATGCCATGTGTGAATTTGTATCTCAGGTCAGTGCCCACCAGAGGCCGTCCACTGCAGAAGAGACGCCGAGCCAGTATGTGCACTGGGGACTTGTCCCGTGGCGGTCAGCCTCTCTCCTGGGTCACCTGCGTGTCTGCGCCGTGGTCCAGTGGCACGGGCTTCCTCTCACCAAGGCCGGTCTAACTTTATCTTTTGCTGCCTGTCTGAGTGATGATGAGCCCTTTATATGGAACCAACCGCTGAGGAGACAAACCAGTCCCGTGGAACTACTGTGTATTTTGGGGCACTTAGTGGGAGTTGGTGAGAGATGGGTTGGAATGAATGATTATAAAGGACTTAGGATTTTGATTCCAGAAAAAGATGCTGGACTCTCTTTCCCCTCCGCCTCTATTCTAGAAATAACCTAATACCTTGGAAATTATTCAACCGACAATGATCAAAGGACTCTGAGCATTGGGTGGAAGAAGGTGGAAGGGCTGGAGATCTCAGGGCCAGAGGAATGATGCTCCCTGGGTTTTCTTTTTATCTGGGTCCCAGAAAGACCCACAGTCAGAACCTCCCACAGGCAGAGCTTAAAAGAAAACCTCAAAAGCCAGTTTCTCCGGCCAAGACACCGGGAAATGGGAGCCCAGCGGAGACCAGTGAACAGCCCCAGCCTCGCTCAACGACCCGGCCCCAGCAGGCAGTCCGATCTGTGAGCAGCGACTGTCCCAGGTCTTCCACAACCAGGCCCCTGGTGGGCCCACCTGCCCACAGATGCCGTCCACAGATGCTGTCCACAGATGCTGCCCACAGCAGCGGGGGCTGCGAAGCTGTGCGTCTCCCCGCCCTCCACCATAAGGAGACCTGGGCCCAGCGGCTTCTGCCCCTTCCCGCAGAAGTTCACCCAGTGACATGGGTGGCTCAGGGCAGGGCCTTCTGCCCCCACAGACGACACCAGCAAGGACAGAGTGGCAGCCCCAGCAACCCTGGGAGAATGAACACCTTGATGACATGGCATGGGCTCAGAGAACTAGGCTGTCCTTGCCTCCGCCAAAGCAGGTGATTATCTGCTGAAATAGATTTCGTTGGAACCAGGTCTCCTCGCATAATAACCCAAATGTCCAGGATCCAGCACAAAATCCCTATCGTACCACGATCCAGGAAAACCACTGGCACGGGGCAGAGACAGGGCGCAGATGCCCGTGCTTAGATGAACCTGGTGGAATTACCGGACCAGCGAGAGCAGCGGTCATAAATAGGCTTCAGCCATCAGTGTCATAAAAGCACTTCAACAGTCACTTACAAATCATAGGCTATAAAACACGGGTAGTCCGAAGCAGGAGGCCAGGATGTCACCGCTGTGTGATCTTGGAAGGTTTTCCAGTAGCAGATTGTCAACTATTATACTAGGACACTGGTGACCGTTCCCTCAGTGCCAGGTGCTGTCCTACAGGAGGGGTACACGCCGTCACAGGCCCTCCTCGAAGCCACCCACGAGCAGGGTGCCAGAGCTGTCCCTGTTTCTGATAGGACTGGATGGTGGGGAGGGCGCTTGTCCGAGATGCACAATGAGACGAGGTGGACCAGGGACGCACGCACCCTACCTTCCTGGCATCTGGCTCAATAAACATTAGTGGCCAATATGTTCTTTGTCTTTATTATGGTTATTTCCTAGGATTTTAAGGGTTTGTGTGGAAACCCTCAGGACAGTGCTCATCGCATCCAGATGTCCTCCCTCCCTTCCTCTCCTTTCTGCCCTCCTTCCTGCATTCTGACCTGTGTCTGCCTTTGTGGGGGCTGGAGACGCAGCAGCGGATGAAGCTTGGAGGCGTCCTCCAGGGCCGATCCCCGACAGTGCCAGGACTCATGGCTGCGCCCTCCAGCTGGCCTGCCCTGGATGGCAGCGTGGGAAGGGACACAGGGAGCCCTGCGAGGCAAAGCCTTAGGGACAGCAGGGGCGCAGTCCCAAGCCTGCTACTGGGCCCTTTCCCGCTGTGACTCCTCTGCACTGAGAGGGAGTGACAGAGGCCTACAGGCAGTAGACCCCAGGGCACTTAGTGGCCGACCTCCTGCCCCTTGCAGCCTCAGCTTCCCCCCATTTAACACCGGGACACATTCCCACGCTCTGGTGTCTGAGCTCAGGGGGCAGGGTTAGCCTTCAGCAAAGCGCTGTGGAGTGTGGATGAGGGCCTCGTGCAGCTCGGATGAGGTCCTGGTGCTGAGCGAATGAGATTTCAGTGCTGTGTGGAAGAGGGGGCATCTCATCCTCTCACTAGCGGGACTTCCTCCCCACACCCACCTGCCCCTAAGCCTCCCCTCCCCCAATCTGGGCCTGGCTGGGGCCTCAAAGGCTTTCCATTTGCATCCAACAAGCTTCCAGCAAGTTTAACTCAAATGCATAATTAAAGGCAGAGATGTGGTTTCTGCTGGAGGGTGAGCCCCTCACAAGCATGCAGGCGCCCCACCCTCCCACATTTGCCCTTTGGGTGGGGCTGGTCTTGGCCCGGTGGCCCCCGCTCCTGGAGGAGTCCGGCAGCAGCAGAGAAACCTGGAAATGCTCGCCCGCCCCTCTGCTCTCCAGTCCTTCCCCGCGGACCCCAGGGGCTTCTGACAACTTGGAAGGGCAGAGCCCCCATCCTCATGCCCTTTTACTAGGAGCCCTCATCGCAAACCATGCTTTATGGTGGGTCAGTGGCATCGGGGACCTGTAAGCCCAGAACAGTGGATATATTAGTTCTTACTCCCTCCCAACCCTGTGAGTCAACACAAAACCAGACCAAGGTGTAGATAAGTTATGGACTTTTATTTTATTTTACTTTTTTTAAAAAAGATCTTATTTATTTATTTGGCAGAGAGAGTGAGAGCACATAAGCGGGGGTGATGGGCAGAGAATGAGGGACAAACAGACTCCCCGCTGAGCAGGGCGCCCGATGTGGGGCTGGATCCCAGGACCCTGAGATCATGACCTGAACCGAAACGGAGTCTGAAGCTTAACTGAGTGGGCAGCTTAACCGGCTGAGCCACTCAGGCGCCCCTAAGTTATGGAAATTTAGCACAGGGCCCTGCAGCCCAGTGTTTTTATCCATAGTCATTATTTGAATGCTTTTTTGTTGTGCTTTGTTTCTAATGTCAGATTAAAAGGAAATCTCCTCTCCCGGTGCCCCTGTCTGGTCTGCTGGTGGTCCAAGCCCCCTGTGCTGGGCCCCTTGGGGATCCACCCCCAGTGGGCTGTCATGGGACCTGCGGGGAGCTGCAAGGCCCTATTGCATCACTGGGCTTTCTGATCCGGGAGCGCAGCATAGGGAATCCTCAGAGGGTGGGGGCGGGGCGGGGGATGGGAGTTCTGGGATTTCCCTCCATCCCCACATACAGGGTCAAGATCCCTGGCCCAGCGCCTTCACAGCCCCAGGACCTCAAGGCCTGCAGAGGCCTCCAGGGGCCCGCCCCCAGCTGCCTGGGGCTGCCTGTTCAGGGCTCCCCCTCTCTCCCAACCCCGATTAGCAGCTACTGCTAGGAACACCCAGCCTCCCTTTCTGGCCCGAACCACCCGCAGAGCCCCGTCCCAGCCTCCTGGAGGGGCCACAGCTGAAGGGCAGAGACCGCAGGTGGGTGGCCCGGGGGGCCTGGGGGGGAGAAGGGGCCAGACGTGACTTCTAGTTCTCAGGACGTGAAGGGGTGGGACCTGGGCCCGCCATTTCCCAGGGAACAATGGGAAGCTGGCTGTCTCTGTGGGCCGCTGAGTCATGTCATGGGCTGTGTGGTTTCTGGCGTGGGGCCGGGCCGCTGTGGCTGTGGGAATGTGTGCCCTGGGCTCCAGGCACTTGAGTGAGGGATCTGTAGAGAAGCTGGGGAGGGCTCCTTCCCGCTGGGCGTTCACACCCAGCACCTACCCCCGAGGGGGCTTCCCAGGTGGGTGGGTGTCCCCTCGTAGCTGTCACTCACCCTAACTCTCCACGGTTAGTCTGGGCCGGGGCAGCTCTTCGCCCCCCGCTCCCACACCCTGGGTTTTGTTCCGTCTGCTCTCCCCCAGCAGGACTTGGTAACCTCAGGGCTCCCTGCCCAAGAACAGAGCCCACACTCTCTCATCCTGGCCCCAAGGGTGGTCCAGGCCGTGCCCCCCGTGGGCCTCCCTGAGTGCCTTCTCCCTGCCAGCCAGGGTCTGGGTCTGGGCAGGAAACAGTCAGAGGATTTGTTGCCCAGGCACCCCTGGCAGTGGTGTGGGCAGAGTTAAGGGAGCCAGCAAGGAAGGCTGACCTGCTCCTGGAGCTGGTCCCAGGGGAAGCCGTTGGCGCCCTTAGGCCTTAAGGGGCAGAGGAGGGAGTGGTTTCCAGAATGTGGCTGGAAGAGAGACTGTACCACCAGCCCAGAGGGGTATGCACAGTGAGGGCCACAAGGCGGAGGGGGAGGGGCATAAAGACCACAGCCTCTCTCCCTGCTCTCCAGGTCCTGGCCGGTGCCCCTCATTGGCTGAGCCCACGGAGAAGCCAGAAGGTAGGGCCTCAGTAGAGGTGGGCCGTAGAGGTCAGAGTCTGGGCCACAAAGCAGGATGGAAAGGGGGTGGGAGGGCCTCCGGAGGGGCAAACGGAGGTCCTGCACAGGATTGCCCCACCTCTCCCTGGGCTTCTGAGTTCCTGGCAACACTTTCTGCCCCCAGATCTTGGGGGTCCCTCAGAAGCAGCAGCTGGTGGTGTGAGAGGCCGCTGCCCGAATCCCAGCCACCTGACCACCCTGGTCACATGAGCAGCCTCCAGGGAGACAAAGGCTTCCCATCGCTGTGTGTCTCACAGCCCAGCGGGGTGCCAGGTGTCTAGAATGGTGTTTGTAGATAGTTGGCGCTCAGCCCAGGTTTGTGGGGTGAGTAGGTAAGTAGTGTTCTGGGCCTCACTGCCTAGCCTAAGAGAAAGGCCATGTCTTCAGGAGTGGGGGAATATGACCTCAGGCTGGGAGGGGGGCAAGGTGTCACCCAAGAGTTGTCCCCAGGGTCCTGGGAGTGGGGGGCTGCCCTGGCCCTTGGGTGGGGCCCAGGCTCTGTGTCCAGGGCCCAGCTGACAGTCACTCGCTCCTGCTGCCCATCAAGTGATAGCCACGTGATGCTCAGAGGCTCCCAGCTACCGAGCCTTTAAACCGTGCTCCGCCCTGTGCTTAGTGTCACTAATACGATCTCATTTGGTCCCCACAGAACTCCTGTGGAGCGGGCACGCTATAAACACCCCCATTTCATGGATCATGAAACAGGCTCAGAGCGGGTGAGTGTCAGGTAATGACTTTCCAAAGGCCACTGGACAGTGCAGGTGGACCTGGGGCTCCCACTCAGGTCTGTCTCAGAGCTGAGCGTGGCCTCCCTGTCACCCTGCTGTGAGGCTTCTCCTGAAAGGCCACCGAGGCACTGGCACCCCTGCTGTGGTCCTTGGGAAGTCTGTGGCTGAGGGCCAACTCCCCGGAGCCCCAGTTTGGTGATGATTGGACCAGGCCCTCGGGTGGGAGTCACCCTGGGCTCTGTCAGGCACCAGGACTCCATGTCTGCCTCTCTAATACTCTGCCCTTGGAGACCCTCCTTCCAACCTCCCAGCACAGACTGACCCAGGCCTCAGCTCCCCGGCCCAGAATGGACACCCTAGAGATTCCCAGGGTTGCCTTTCTCATCCCTGCAGCCAAATACCTCACCTGTCTGTTAGCAAGCTTCTGACATGTACCCCCATTAGCTCTTCCCTGTTCCTTGGGGTCCCGTGTCCCCCAGCTCCATGGCCTGGCTCCATCTGAACCCGGCTTTGCACCCCATCCTTGCCACGCGCTCAGACTCCGGCCCCACAATACTGAGCCTTCAGTGCAGGCCTCCCCCTCCTATCAGGCTGGAGGCTCCTTTGGCCTCCGCAGGTAGCAGATCCCCCCCCACCCCGCCCCCAGCCCTTCAGGAGTTCTCTCGGGAGAGCAGCACATAGGTCTGACCCTGAGGTCTGTGCCAGCTGGTGGCTCATCCTGGAATGGGAGAAAGAACCATGTGTTCCAAAAGGCACATGCTGTGGGAGCCCGATGACTGCCCGCCTCCGTCCAACAGCTTCCCTGGGCTCCTGGGACAGCTTCCTTCTGAGCCAGGGCACTCGCAGTCCTTCAAAGGCCGGCTCCCAGGCCAGCTGGCGCCTGAGCCCAGCCCACTGGTTCCTGCTGTCCTCTGATGCCCTCCACTGGCCGGAGCCAGTTACTAAGGCTGACTGCAGGCCTGGAGGCCCCAGGGGACGGAAGGGGGGGTACTCAGGATCTTGCACACTCCAGAAGAGCGGCCACACAACCCAGGCCTTAATACCAGCCCCACAGCATCCCCCGATCTGCTCAATGACCTGGCACGCACCGCGAGTCTATGCCACCCTCCCAACCCACTGTGAGAGCTCGGAAGGCTGTAGGCTGCCCATCTGGTCTCCATTAGTGTCTGAGACACCTATAAGCACAGATTTCTCCTGAGCAGGCCTAAGTGGCATGCTTTAGTACTTTCATGTTTATATTCTTTTGCTAAATGGCTTGCCACGTCTTTAGGTATCTGGTTTCAACTTGATGGTCTTTGGAGTCTTCATAATGTCTATGCTTGATTTCCAGGCAGAATGATTTCAGACGTCTGGATGCTAGAGTCAGCAATGGTTCTGCCAAAACGTCCCCTGTGTAAAATCTGGAATGATGTTTGCCAACCTGGGAAGCACTCCTCCTGGGAGAGCTTCCCAAGCCAGTTGGCGATAGCCCGTCAGGTGCACCCGTCTGTCCCTGCGCGCACTGAGCACAGAGCGCGGAGCGGGCAGCCGAGCCAGCCCCGTGCCCGCTCCTGCTCAGGTTTGGCCACACCTGCCCTCTCCCTCTGTCCCACTAGGGTGACTGGAAGCTGAGCGGAAGCTTACTTGTGGAGAGGAGTTTATTCCGCAAGACCTAGAAAAGATGGCAGAATTCCATAGTCATGTCTCTCCTTTTAGATCTTAAGGGAAGCATTTCTAGTATTCTAATGTGTTGTTTAATTTGGTTCTTTTCCTTTGGTCCTATGAGTGTTGATCAAAGCTGACTCCCTGCTTTGGCCTTTCTAGAGAGTTCCATCGCTGTCTCAGTTATTTTGAGTTACGCAGATTCTTCACCAGTATGAGCTAGCTTCCTCTCCTCCCTCCCTCCTTTCCCCTCCCAACTCCCCCCTCCCTCCCCACCAACTCCCTCTCTTCCTCCCTCCTCTGTGAGTCCCCCCTCCCTCCCCTCTTTCCCTTCCCTGTCTATTTACCACCTGTGTCAGCCTACTTAGGCTGCTATAACAAAACACCCTAGGCTGGGTGGCTCAAATAACAGAAATGTATTTTCTCATAGTTTCGGAGGTCAGAAGTCTAGGTCTCCACCAGTTTGGTTCCTGGAGAGCACTTCCTTCCTGGCTTGCAAATGTTTGTCTTCTTGCTGCGTCCTCACGTGGCCTTACCTCCCTCTGTGTGTGTGTGTGTGTGTGTGTGTGTGTGTGTGTGTGT